>NC_052160.1:133096833-133174133 GCF_902713615.1 Scyliorhinus canicula
ACTCTTACAATCCCTAATACTACAGACCCCCCCCCCCCCATTCATGAAATACCAGCCACAGGTAATGTGGTAGTTGTGAATACCCCTAGCAATGACCATCATGATGTGATATCATAGAATTTACAGTGCAGAAGGAGGCTATTCGGCCGATCGAGTCTGCACCGACCCACTTAAGCCCTCACTTCCCCGTAACCCCTCCTAACCTTTTTGGACACTAAGGGCAATTTAGCATGGTCAATCCACCTAACCTGCACATCTTTGGACTGTGGGAGGAAACCGGAGCACCCGGAGGAAAAACACCGCAGAACCGGGGAGACGTTGCAGACTCCACACAGACAGTGACCGAGCCGGGAATCGAACCTGGACCCTGGAGCTGTGAAGCAACTGTGCTAATCACTATGCTACCGTGCTGCCCATTGGTGGCATTGTTGCTTTATTCTTCCGTCTCTTTCCTATTCTGTTGCCAAGGTAATCCAGACATCCACTGAGGCAAGTCGTACTAAAACAGCAAGTTGTACCAAAACAGCCGTCTCATCCTCAAGGATTGAGGCCTAGTTTATTGTGAATGATCAATTTGTCCAATTCAGGCTATTGGCTAGTTTTGGAAATCGGTGGTGCTCTCATATCTTGAAAAACAAAACCCGTAAGTTTGCCTGAGCTGCTCCAAAGCCAAGGATCAAGGATCGGCAGGTCAGAATTCAGGGACGTTTTCATCTGAGGACACAGATCCTTTTTGTGCAGTGAATTGTTATGAACTGGACTGTGCTTCTCAAAAGGGCGAAAGAAGCAGATTCAAGAGCACCTTGATTGGAAACGTGCACTTGAGGGGGAGGAATAAGGGCTGGTTTTGCTCAGTGAGCTAGACAGCTGGTTTGTGATACAAAACAAGACCAGCAGCGCGGTCCAATTCCTGTACCAGTTTACCCAAACAGGCGCCGGAGTGTGGCGACTAGGGGCGTTTCACCGTAACTTCATACTTGTGACAATAAAAGGTTGTTATTATTATTATTATTATTTACACGGCTGTGGGGAAAGAACAAGGGAATGGGGATAAAATGGAAAACACTTTCAAAGAGCATGGGCATGATGGGCTGAATGGTTGTCTTCTATGCTGTATTCTAGTTGGCATTGACGCCTTTTCCAGATGATCTCCAACTACCCCACCTCGAACGTCAAAATGTGGAAGAAAATAGGACGGAAATAATAAACTCAAAATATGGGGGCAAATATACACCTTTTGAATATATTTTGAAGAGCAGAATTCACTGTTAATGTTGTTACAATATGAATATTTCAGAAATCCTCCTACTTTCTATTCACTGAATTCTCAGTCCATTTAAAATAAGCAAGTAAATGTCTCCATTAAAAAAAGGGGGGGGGGAAATGTCAGGGTTTTAATACTTGTATGATGATATTGTCTTAAAAACCTTTCTCACCAAGGCCATTCTTCACTCTCCTAAGCTCAAATGGGTGCAGACCTGTCCATATTTGGCACTCAACTGGTTTAGCCATTCACTGCCTGAATTGACAGGACCACATCAATCACTGTTGGCCCTGCTCTCCTCCAGCAAGGCTGCTCACCGCACCATGATTGGCCTCAAATGCGCTAAAATCCCTGGTTTCTTTACGACTAAAAGCCTCATAGGATTCTCCACCTATCTCTTTTTTTTTAAAATAATTTTTATTCAAGTTTTTTAATAACAATAACAAATTTTTCTCCCCGCAATTTAAAACAAACAAGGCGTGTTCCTACAGCAAAACAAGAAAAGAGGAGACGTAAAAGCCAGAACGCCGGCCTCTCTCGCCTCCTGCACTCCCGGCTCCGAAGCTACCCCAAAGATCGCGAGCCCCCAGCCCGGCCTGACCCTAGACCCAACCACTTCCGACAAAATCCCCGCCACCCCCTTCCAAAACCCCTCCAGGGCCGGACATTCCCAAAACATGTGGGTGTGTTTTGCCGGGCCACCCGAACACCTCCCACACCTGTCTTCCCCTCCGAAAAACCGGGGATTCTCCACCTGTCTCCACCACCACCCTCACCTCGCACAAGTGCAAAAAGGTCATGGGTTTCTTGATAATTGCGGCTGAGGCTATCAGTGCATCTGACCTTGCTGCATTTCCCTCGCCCCATGTCCTCGCCCTTAACTCATATTCTGTTCTCTATCTCACCATCAGCTCTCCCTGGTTGGAGTCTCAAAGTCAAAACAAAATCCTCTTCTCATCCAATGTCAACACATTGATCACCAACCAGCCAGAAGAAAGCTGACTGACTTGGCTTCTCCTTCCAGCTCAAGGGGGGGCTGAGTTCAGTTAGAACATCCCAACTCCCAGTGAAGCTCACTAGTCTTAAAGCCAGGGCAGGTACGAGAAACCTAATCTAAGGTTTCACCAAGTTGTAATGTAATATCTTGTAAAAGAAAACCACAAAGTACATTGTTAAGTATCTTCAATGGGGATTAATATGACTTACGCTCTCTGCCCCTTGCCTTAAGTGGTGCAGGAGCGTCCACAGTCACACACCAGCATCAGTCAATACCTCCAGTCAAAGAGACGAGGTATATTGGAGCCGGCAAGGACCCTGAATGGCTTCCCTCTCCTTCCCACACAGCAGGTTTCCCAGGATCAAATGGGATTCATTCCAAATGTATCACAGGTGCAGAGTGAGGGTGAGAAATACTTGGAATGCATTTTGTTCAATAAATGCTTGAACTAATTGTTTTAATTTGTTCCCTAAAATAAACAAACACGGGTGAACTTTGAACATGCCTTCACAGTGCAGCAGACGAAAAGAAGGGGAGATCCGACTTTCCATGAGGATTCAGAGCAACAGGGTGTCATAATATACATCCAGGTATATAATGGAGTGCAGACAGGCTGTGATTGACACATAGGATGACCAGTGAGCACACAGAACACAGCAGCCAATCACCAGACGGACACGACCACTATAAGCCAGAGGCACCAGTTTCCTGCTCTCTCGGATCCAGCCTCTGAGACAGTCAGAGCTCGTGAGCATAGCCAGTGCAAACACCATGGGGTAGTCAGTAAGTCTGGTCAGGCTAGCCTCAGGTCTCCAGTCAATTTAGCATAGTGTCAACCCACAGTTGAACATATAAAACAGTTAGATGTTAAATAAAATCTAAGCGCAGTCCACATAGACCCAGCCTGCCCAACACATCACAGGGCACAGATTGAAGATAATTGGCAAAAGAAGCAAAGGCGACATGAGGAAAATTGTTTTTTACGCAGCGAGTAGTTAGGATCTGGAATGAACTTCCTGAGAGTGCGGTGGGGGTAGATTCAATCGTGGTATTCAAGAGAGAATTCAGTTTAACATCTGAAAAGGAAGAATGTGTCGGCTGACAAGGAGAAGGCACAATGGGCAGAGCAGCCTCCTGCTGTGCTGAAACCATTCTGTGATCCTGTGTTTTATATTTTTGGGGGTTCTGTTCTTCTTCACAGTTGAAACAAAGGACGAAAAGGCTGCCGCACTGTAGGTTACTTAACCAGCTAATCAGACTTTATTAGGAGAGGCGTTGCTTACTCACAGTCCTGGTGAAAGAGAGGGAAAATCTCCCAAGTGCCTCACCACATAATCATGTGACACACTACAGAGCGATGCATTGATTTACAATACATAACACTGTTTAAAAAGCAGGTTATGTGACCTCAGGAAACTCAGACTGTTTAACAGCCAATCATAAGAACATAAGAACTAGGAGCAGGAGTAGGCCATCTGGCCCCTCGAGCCTGCTCCGCCATTCAATGAGATCATGGCTGATCTTTTGTGGACTCAACTCCACTTTCCGGCCCGAACCCCATAACCTTAATCCCTTTATTCTTCAAAAAACTATCTATCTTTACCTTAAAAACATTTAATGAAGGAGCCTCAACTGCTTCACTGGGGAAGGAATTCCATAGATTCACAACCCTTTGGGTGAAGAAGTTCCTCCTAAACTCAGTCCTAAATCTACTTCCCTTTATTTTGAGGCTTAAATCGAGTATTTTAGAGCTGTAGTTATTGTGTGATGCAGAAAATGCAACAATCAATTTGCACATAGCAAGGTCCCTGAACTGCAACATGATAATGAGCAGATATTCTGTTTCAGCGATGTTGCTTGAGGATAAATATTGGCCAGGATACCAAGGATAACCCTCCAGAAGTGCCATAGGGGCTGGATTTTCTGATTTTTGAGGCTATGTCCCCCACGCCGGTGTGGGAACAGTGGCATTTTACGACAAACAAAATGGGGTAAAACGGCCACCAATCCTTAATTTGCCTGGGGGCTAGTATCAAGGCAGCTGAGAGCTGTAGCTGCTGATACGGCCCGGAGAATTGCCGGGTCCGTGGCCTGCAGCAGCCGCATTGCGCAACATGGAGCCGGCCGCTTGCAGACCCACCCTGCAAAATAATGCCCCCCCCCTTCCGCCGGCTCACGCGCTCCGGACCACCTCCCCAACAGTGCCCCCAGCCCCTGGCAATGTCCCCCCTGCCCGCGGATCAGCCCCCCCCCGACTGTGGCAGCGCTGGACTGAGTCCGCAGCTGTCACGCCGAGTTCTCGGCAGTCCACATGCGACCCACACCGTCGGGGGCGGAGCATTGGGAGGGTGGGGCTTCAGGCAATGTCCTGAGGCCGGTGATACGGCGTGGGGGGGGGGGGGGATGGAGCATCACGAAAGCGGTGTCGCCCCCGATTCGGTCATGAACGGGAATTCTCCGGCCGATCGCCAAACGCGATTTCGGCATCGGCAACCAGAGAATCCCGCCAATCGCCTGAGAGAATGGATCGGACCTCAGTTTAACATTGCATCCAAAGTACTGCACCTGACCTCTGACCTCACTCCCACAGCACTGCACCCAAACCAATTTTAACCTAGAATTTGTGATCAAGTCTCTGGCGCAGGGCTTGAACCCACAACTTCTGTCTGAGAAGTGAGAGTGCTGCGGTGAGCATTGCTACACTTGGGTCAGGAGGTTACGGGTATAAGGGGCAGCAGGGTAGCATGGTGGTTAGCATAAATGCTTCACAGCTCCAGGGTCCCAGGTTCGATTCCCGGCTGGGTCACTGTCTGTGTGGAGTCTGCACGTCCTCCCCCTGTGTGCGTGGGTTTCCTCCGGGTGCTCCGGTTTCCTCCCACAGTCCAAAGATGTGCGGGTTAGGTGGATTGGCCATGCTAAATTGCCCGTAGTGTACTAGAAAAAGTAAGGTTAAGGGGGGTGTTGGGTTACGGGTATAGGGTGGATACGTGGGTTTGAGTAGGGTGATCATGGCTCGGCACAACATTGAGGGCTGAAGGGCCTGTTCTGTGCTGTACTGTTCTATGTTCTATGAGAGTCCACCTCAGTTGGTTACTCAAAGTTCCCAGATGGCTTCTCGGCGGCGTTCTGAAACAATATGCCCTGAGCTCCTGTCTAAGAAGAATTTATCTTGTTCATTTTCAAAACCTTAGTTATCAATCCTCGTGCTAATCCATTCCCGAATGCTCTCAGTTTCCAAAATGCCATGCTTTTTGTTCCCCTTTCACTTTCTCCCTTTGTCATTGAAGGTCATTCCCGAAGAACAACATTCCTGTATAGCTGTGAACATTTTGAAGATTTACACTCTCCTTCCCACATTCATCATGTGATCTCCCAAGACTAACGGCCAACGAGCAGGTGGCCTTTTACCCAGCCATTAAATTTCTTATTGCCCTGAATAAAGGCCATATAAGACAACATAAAGCAAAGCTTTGGAAAGGGCGCAGCATTGATTTATTGGAATGGTACCAAAGATCAAAGATTTAACATGGAGAGACTAAGGAGTTGGGATTACATCCAGTGTGTGCGGAAAGTGCTTTTTCTTTTCTTTACACTGGACAAGATTAAGAGGCGATTGACAGAGATGTTCAACACCATGCAACACTTTGATCGAATAAACAAGGAGAAAATGTTCCCAGTGGCAGAAGGGTCAATATCCTGAAAACACAGAATTAAGGATTTTGATGAAAGAACCAAAGGTGAGCTGACGGGAACATTACCCACAGAGCGGCTGGAATTTCTTGCTCCCATTAGCATCGGGCGGCTTTGGCGACGGGAGTGGACAATATCACGAGAAGGCCAAACTTGGCGTGAAAGCTTCCGCGGTCGTCTCCTCCCCCGGGTAGAGGCAGACCTCCATGTTTTCCCACCGTTCAATGTCGAGAACCTCATTTGAATATATTCGCATCTCATTATGAGGCACATATGTTGGAATCATCCCTTCCCCCATATAATAATCCATCGATGGTGGCGTGATGTCAGAACAGCGCAAATCACGACTGGCTTCAAAATGTGCGCACCTGGCGAGCGCCCTGCCGAGAGGAGCTCACAGGTGAGCGCAGCAATTGCGGAGCATCTCCACATAGCCAGGGAACCAACTTGGAGGTGATCAGGCACTGAATGGGGGCACAGACTCCTGGAAGACCGGAGAGTTGACTCAGGGAAGACTGGGGGAAGATTTGGGGGAAATCAGTGGGTTGACTCAGGGGTAATCAGGGGTTTGACTTGTGGGACATCAGGGGTTTGACTTGGGGGAGACCATGGGAAAGAGTGTCAAGTGTGAAAAGCACCAATCCTGAGGTTTTTTCTGCTGATGGGCCACGGGATTCTTGGAAGGGCGTCACCAAGGGAAGGGAAGCCTGTGGCACTGCAGCGGGTGGGCGGGCAATCAGCACGGACTGATGGCTCGACTGAAATTTTGGGGGGGGCCGGGTACTTTAAGTGGGACGTTGACATTGGTAAGGCTAATGGAAGGGCATGTCAGTGATCAATACCCCATTGCAGCTGAGACCGATCAGTTGTAACTCAATTGATATGCCTGGAGTCAATCTACTCACGCAATTATACCCACTCAAGCACCACTTATATGTGTGAGTGCCGCTGATTTCTATTCACCAGTTAACCCTTGGCACACTGACTTCCAAACTCACTGACTGCCACGGTGTATCTGTACCATTGGCCAACTGGGCAGGCAATTACATTCCCATAGAGTGTTGGCAATGGCACACTGCCCGAACGGAGTGCTCCTAACCCTTGACTGTGTGCTGAGCTGCATATTGACAAGTGCCCACCATAGGTCAGGCTGAGTGCAAGGCCTTGGCGTGAAGCTTGGCACAATGCCCAGCTGAAATGAGAGCTCAGGGTGCAGTAGAGTGATCAAAGCTGTGGCCACTCGATCATGTGGTGTGGGGCAAGGGTGTTGTGGGGTCTTGCCTAACCAGGATGCAAACGAAGGACTGAGCAGCAATGCGATGGCATCAATGGGTCAATGGGCTTTGAGACACAGCTTCAGTCAACGAATGAGTGAAGACTGGTCCTTAGCAGACAGAAGCTAATTTTCAAGTGTCTCTCTTTGATACTGCAGTGAATAGAATGTGGGAAACATGAAGCTTGGTGACCTCGCTGTAATTCTTCTCGCACATAGGCAGGGGTGAAGCAGAGGATCTCAATGGAGGCACCTGGCTCGCCAAAGTCAGGAGCAGCACCATGAAGAGGAAGGGGCAGCAGGACCTGCTCCACACCCAGAGGGCTGTCGTTCGAAAGCACATTCAGGGTGTACAGACGGTGCCTAACATGCCTACAGTTGTCTAAAAACCAGTGTCACCGAAGAATATTCATGACCAGGGAACTGGTTGCTCACATCTGTTAGCTTCTGCAGGATTTGGTGCCATGGGGAGTTGCAGTGATGCTCGGCTTTTATGCCAGTGGATCCTTCCAGGGCTCCATTGGCGGCCTCTGAGATTTTGCAATCTCAAGCCTCTGTGGCCTCCTAGATGCACACAAGTGCACCAAGGAGGTGATGGACGCAATATTCGCGAGAGAGTACAACTTTGTCCATTTCCACTGGGATCAGGCAAGCCAGGATGCAAGAGCAGTGGGATTTGCACAAATCTCTGGCTTTCCACAGGTGCAGGGTGCCATCGGCTGCACTCATGAGGCACTCAGATCTCCGGGGCATCAAGCAGGGAACCACATGAGCTGGTCATCAACCACACCAGATGCAGCTTCCAGGTGTGTGCCCGATTCTCAGGGAGTGCGCACGACTCCTACATCCTGAACTGCTCTCAGATCCCTGACATGTTTCAGGGTCCACAGACGCTGCAGGGTTGAATACTCTGTGACAAGGGCTATCCACTGACGATGCCTGTACAGCTGAGACATGACCCAATGAGGCTCAAGCTGCAACTCTCACTGTGGTGGAGCAGACCGCTGGGATGCTGAAGATGAGGTTCCAGTGCCTGGATTGGTCTGATGGAGCCCTGCAATACAATCCACACGGGTGTCATGCATCGTTGTTGCTTGTTGCGACCTGCACAACCTGCCGCTGCAACGGGGGGGGGGGACTGTTTGATGAGGAGCTGGAGGAGTGGTTCATTTCCTCCTATGAGGAGGACATCGAAGGAGATGAGGCTGAGGAGGTCCTCGAGGGAGGGATGTCGGCCATGAGGCAATGGTAAAGTCCAGATGAGCAGACATGTTTGGGACACGTTCACTGCCATTAGATTCTTGGAGGGTGTTGAGGAGATCCAGTGAGGACTTCCTATTATCTTCACATGGCTTCTGTGAGCGCTGCTGTCCTATATGTTTGATGGCAGCTCACACCCTCTGGGATAAGGCTCCTGTCATGGGGACGCAGCGGTTACCCACAGTCCCTACATTGCAGGAGGATGATGACAACTTGCAGTGGGGACAGTACATGGATCCAGACGGAGCTTCTGTGAATGTCTGACTCCTGTCTGGCTGATGGCAGCTCACCTGTTCTCAATGACTCGGATCATAGCAAGGTGTTGCAGCGGGGAAAGTTTCACCTCTCCTGATCAAATGTCATCCTTCACAAGCTGAACCTTTGAGGTTCAGTGTCACCGGAGGCTGAGGCATGTGGGATAGGAGGGCTAGATGCAGCTGAAAGGCACAGAGGGCAACACTGACAATGAGTGGAATGAGCGACGCTAGTCCTGTACAATGTGGGAGGCATCCTCATTCCCCACGAGAAACATGCATGACTGATGTGGGGCAGCAGGGTAGCATGGTGGTTAGCATAAATGCTTCACAGCTCCAGGGTCCCAGGTTCGATTCCCGGCTGGGTCACTGTCTGTGTGGAGTCTGCACGTCCTCCCCCTGTGTGCATGGGTTTCCTCCGGGTGCTCCGGTTTCCTCCCACAGTCCAAAGATGTGCGGGTTAGGTGGATTGGCCATGCTAAATTGCCCGTAGTGTCCTAATAAAAGTAGGGTTAAGGGGAGGTTGTTGGGTTACGGGTATAGGGTGGATACGTGGGTTTGAGTAGGGTGATCATGGCTCGGCACAACATTGAGGGCCGAAGGGCCTGTTCTGTGCTGTACTGTTCTATGTTCTATGTTCTATGATGTGTTCAGTTAATGTGAAGGGAATCCACCAATGTGCTGGCAACCTTACACAAAGCACATGGAGGAATCCCTGAACTGAGCACCCTGCCTTTATCTGGTGTAAGAATCCAGTTGTCAGGGTGGGTCTGCAGGAACACAGCTCATCAGAACAAGGAGCCACACAATGGGTGCAATTAGTGACACTTTATCTACAAGTGCTTAACACCCATGCCCACATTGTGTAACAAAAGCTTCTTAACCTTTTTAACCCTGTCGCTGGGTTTTGGTACATTCCCAACATCCACAGTGCAGGCGGAGGCAGCCTGCTGTCTACCACACCCTGTTGTCCATGACGAACTTGGCGTCCTCTGGAGGGCTGTGACCTGGAGGGCTGTGACCTGGAGGGCTGTGACCTGGAGGGCCCTGGCCAGCTTTCGGGGACCTGCCGTGTGGCAGTGCCACTCTCCTCGCCCTGTGGAGCTGGAGTTGGAGCTGAAGCAGTCGCAGGAAGAAGGGATCCGGAATTTCGTCTTTCAGGGGGTCATTGGAATTGGAATTGTGTTCTCTAGCGAGGAGTGGCAGCTGAGGCATTGAGCATTTATGATTGACAAGGGAGTCAAGGTTTCCAGCGGCAGGTAGGAAAGTGGAGGTAAGGCTCCAATCAGATTAGGCACGATCCTATCGAATGGCAGAGTAGATTTCGGCCTCCTCCTGCTGTGATTTTTTTTACATCTTGTCCGTATATTCCCATCTTCTTCCACCTAATTTGATGACTGTGAACTTCCTGTGGTTGAATTCCTTCTGTCATTGTTTGCCCACTGGCCAACATCTATTTGGGTTATGGTATTTTCCATAATTGGTGTCGTTCTGGCATCAGTCTGAGGGTTCTGTTTTGAATTGTTGGGTTCTTATCTGTCAAAACACAAAGCTCTCATAGTCTTACTGCCTAGTGAAATAAATATTTTTTCTTTAATTTTTCAATGATGAATGGTTCCGAAGCAAAAAGAGAAAAATAGATGGAGCCGGTCCCAGGATTCTTAGAGTACATTTAGAATAACTGACTGGGATCTTGTTTTCATTACTGTGTCTGGCCCAGCCAAAGAGGCAAACAGTGGCGGGATCTGTGACCATAAATATACAACCCCACCAATAACTCGAAGGTCTGTTGCTTTTCTCGGTTAAACTTGGCTTCCTCAAAAGGTTTTTTTTTTACATATATGCTTCCTATGGTACAGTATGGTACAGGGCAGCACGATAGCACAAATAGATAGCACTGTGGCTTCACAGCACCAGGGTCCCGGGTTCGATTCCCCGCTGGGTCACTGTCTGTGCAGAGTCTGCATGTTCTCCCCGTGTCTGCGTGGGTTTCCTCCGGGTGCTCCGGTTTCCTCCCACAGTCCAAAGACGTGCAGGTTAGGTGGATTGGCCGTGGTAAATTGCCCTTAGAGACCAAAAACGTTTAGGAGAGGTTATTGGGATTGGGTGGAAGTGAGGGCTTAAGTGGGCCGGTGCAGATTCGATCGGCTGAATGGCCTCCTTCTGCACTGCATGTTCTATGTATTCAGGCGTAGAGATCACTACAGTCTCAGATTCAAACCCCATTCGGGGCTGAGTATATGAACTCAAGAGAGACGCTGGTAGGGAGCTATAGAGGGTTTCTGATGCTGTCACGAACCAAAATAAGAATGAAGAAATAGGAACTAAAGTAGGCACCTCAACCTCACCTGCGCATATACTATGCCCACATCCCATAATTCCTTTAGTATCCACAAACCTCTGTGTTGGATCATGCTTAACCTCAGCTTTCTGGGATAGAGAATCCCAACGATTCATAACCCCTTGTGTGAAGAAATTTCTCCTCACCTCAGCTCGAAATGGCTGACGGCTTATTTTGAGACCGTGACCCCCATATTCAAGATTCCCGAGTCAATCAGGTGTCTGCTGATCGTGATAATGACCCCCATCCGGGGAGAAAGCACCAGAGGTGAGGGGAGGGGGGAGGGGGGGGGTTGCAGAGGGAAGAAGGAAAGGCGGGGGCGCCAAGAACGACAGAGGGGAGCCAGAAGGGGGGAAAGACGAGGGAACACAAGCTGGGAGGAGAGCAAGGGAAAGGACGACGAACGTAACAAACACAGCAGAGGACAACAGAGAGTAAAAAAGTACAGGAGGAAAAAAAACGATGGAGGATCGAAGCGGAAGCAAACACACAGCAACAGTGAAAACCAACTGGGAGAAGCAAGCAACATCAGGGGCGTCCCCCACCCAGTTTTATTTTGTATTGCCGGTCTTGTAGGCACTCTCTTTGGTAAAAAACACAGAAGAAAAGAAGCGGGGGGCGAATTGTCTCTCCAGTGCTTCTATGTACATCCACTTCCTCAGCTTTTACTTTCACACCCTTTGGCTTTTTATTTTTTTTTAATTATTGATGTGGTTTTGTTATTGACATAGTGTTTTTGTTTTATTATCCGCTTTCTTGTTTCTCTTTGTGTCCACCTGTAAATATACCATGTGCAAAAAAAAATCCAGATAAAAAACATTTAAAAAAAGTCAGAGGGAAGCATGGGCCGGAATTCTCCGGCCGTTACGATTCACCTTTCCCGCCGGCAGCGCATCGCCGCCCACAGGTTTCCCGGCGGCGTGGGGGCGGCTTCAATCTGAAATCCCATTGACCGGCAGCGGGAGTATAGAATCCCGCCGTCAGCGAACGGCGTGTTGCCGAGATACCAGCAGCTGTGTGTGGGGGGGGGGGGGGGGGGGGGGGGGGAGGAGAGAGAGACAAAGCTGGAGAGCTTTATGGAGGAATTTACGGAAGTTGGGCCTGGGCTCTCCTCACCCACGTCCATACGCATGAACCTCTCCAGGAGGTATCAGAATAACATTAGGGAATAGATAACCTTGACTGATAATTTCCTTACTGTTGCCCAAAGGGCTCGGGCTAATTAACAGGCAGGGCGCAGCTACCTGATCACAGGATGTAACTGAAGCAGGTACCTTCCGGGACCCTACAGCTGGTCGTACATGTAAGAGCTGATGGCATCTTCCACATTATTTTGTTATGAGGAACTGCAGTCTCACGAATGAAGTATCAGATATCTCCATTTATTGTGTCAATATTACAATGATCTCTGCCTCTCCCTCTGTATGACTCTGTTTATTTCCTCCCCTCATTTATTCCCTTACATTCCACAAGCTTCAGGTATAGAGAGAGGATACCAATTCGTTATTAGCTAATGAGGGCTTCTACTTGTATTGTTATTTGATCCCAAAAAGATCAGCAGCTTTGCTTAAAAAAATACATTTCCAAGCCAACAGAAAAAGAGTTGGCGTTAACGTCTGTGTGGATTCTTTCAGACAGAATCTGGCTCTGCTTTCTCAGCTGAGAATCCGAGTTGGTGGGAGCTGAGCTGACCATTTGCAGCTTCTAATTATACAACTGGGGAGAGAGCCATAGCTGGCAGTCTAGCTGCGGGAGGTCACAGTGTTTGTCTAATGTTCTGGCAACAAGTTGAAGAGGTTCTGGGGCGATGCATTTCAGGAGGTTTCATCACGTGATCCTTTGCACACCCCCTCCCCCGCCCATCACCCCCCCCCCCCCCCCCGCACTCCCACCATTGGCCACCCAACATTAGGACACCCACAGCACTGTTAGGGAGGACTGTACAGTATTTTGATCCTGCCAAAATGGTGATAAAGCTCCAAGGCGGGACAGTATATGACTTGGAAGAGAACTTGGAGGTGGTGGCGTTCCCATGTACCTGCTGCCTTTGTCCTTCCAGCTGGTAGAGGTTGTGGGTTTTTGAAGGTGCACGAGTAAGCGAGCCTTGCTTTCCTCAAAGAATATAATCGCTAGAAGTTGCTGAGCTTGAACTTGTCACAGTTAGCTCTCCATCTTTTAGATGGGATCTTAAACCAAGCCTGGCTTCTCAAGCTTCCATCCAAGATCCTCTGGATCTATTTGAGGAAAAGACGTCGGGGGGAGGGGGTTCTTCAATAGCCTGGCCAATATTGATGTCTCAACAAATATCGATGAAATTGATTTCTTGTGGCCTTCGCCTCTCTGATTGCACAGCGGCGAATTTTACTGGCGTGATGGTCGGCATTGCCACCGAGAGTAGCGGCTTGATTGGGTGACCTGTACGACTTCCTGCGGTTGGAGAAGATAAAATATGAGTTAAGGGGCTCTTCAGGGGAGTTTGAGGAAATGTGGGGGGTGTTTGTGACCTTGTTCGAGGAACTGTTCGTTGTTGGGGGGGGCGGGGTGAAAAAGGGGAAAACATTTGTACAGACTGTATAGTTGATTGCTGGGAAGTATGTTTCCCGAGGTGTTTTTGTGTTGTGACCTGTTTTGCCACATGTCGGTAATAAAAACATTTTTTTAAAAATCGATTTGTAGCACGATTGTGTAAAAAAAACTTAAAACGTACCATAGACTGAAAAAACTTGCACAATCACAACATTTTAAATGAAACATTGCCCAGAAGGATCTCGGTACTGAAGGAATTTTCATTTCCAAGCTGATTCCCGTAAGTCACATGTTACGGATTCACATGAAATCTTTGAAAAAAAACAAGCCGGCCAAATTGATAAATGTGTCTTTTGAAGTAGCTGAGTGGGTGGCTCTTTATAATCTTGGAATTTCAGTTGACGTGTACGTGCGCAACCTTCTCCACCTTCCCTTTGGCTTCTCCTGAGTGAGTTACGTTTTTGTACCTCCCTGTTCAGCACTTAGTAAGTTACATATAATGGACTGTAACCCAATTTGACTTGAACCGGCTCAATTTTGAATAGAACCAGGTTTCATGATAGATTAGGTTCCCTTCTTTACCCCTACCCATCAACCTCACGCTTTCTTTCTGACCAGGAAAGACTTGCATTTTATTGCGTCTTTCACAAGTTTAAGATAGATACGTTTTAAGGAGCATCTCAACAGAGAAGGGAGATTGGAGTGGTCCACAGAGGAAATTCCAGAGGTTAGGGTCCAGCCAGCACTGCCTTCAATAGTGGAGTAATGAAAATGGGGTAATTGTGAGTTCAGAATTGGAGAAATGTGAAGACCTTGTAGACCAAGAGGAGATGACAGAATTAGGGGAGAGGGAGAGGAGAGAACGTGCAAACTCCACATTGGCAGTCACCCCAGGTCAGAATCGAACCTGGGACCCTGGCGCTGTCTGGCAACAGTGCTAACCACTGTGCCACCGTACGTTAATGTAGACCGAGTGGTCGTGTGACAACGCGGTGGTGCAGTTACTTAAGAGGCCACGGGACACAAGTGCGGAAGCTCTCCCCGGAGCTCAGGCAGAGTACAGGCATGTAGTAGCTACTGAACTAATGAATAAACTATAGTTTGTTATAAACCTTTGGTCGCCAGGGAACCCAGCACTTCAACAGTTAACATTGAGGCTTTGCTGGATTGGGAGGTATTTCTACTTGTAAGAACTTGTTGTAAACAAATTGCCGGCTGCATCTGCCTTCAAAACAACAGTGGCAACTCCTTGAGTATAAGATGTGTTTGGACATCTTCAGGATGTGGAGGATATTGTGCACATGTCCAAGCTCTCCACAACTTCCATTCTTCACACAAAACACTGGCCGGGATTCTCTTTACGTTCTCACTTGAGCAGAATGAGGCCGGTGAATAGTGGGAGAGGCCAAAAATGAGAACCAGGCCGGCTGCCAAGCAGTTTGCGATGCACCCGGCCCTCTCCCGTAGGCAAAATTGGGATCCCGCCGTGGCTTGGCAAGAAACCAATTATCACCACTCAAGCCCTATTCCCTTACAATTAACGGGAGTGACCCCAGAGCCAATGGCCTCCCTTCATTCAGTGGCATCCCCAGCAAGTGCTCACACTGGCGCCGATTAGTACTCCTGTTGAAAAACGTGAACCTGGCGGAAGGGCTGCTGTTGGGAGCCGGGGAGGTGAGTAGCCGTCTTTGCTCACAGGCAAAGAGTACGGGGGCACTGGGCTTGGCACACCAGTGCTCAGCGAGGGGTGAGGAGTGGGGCACCCTCAGCTGGGGGTGGGGCACCCTCAGCTGGGGTGAGCTGCCCTGGGAGGGGGGAGGAGTGCCGCTTGGGGGGGAGGGGGGCAATCGCTCGTGGCACCACCATGCCAACCCCTGGATATTGTGTACCTGTTCCGGGCGCAACCCTAGACCCTGCCCATCTGCCCCACCGACCGCCCATAACCCCCACCGACTGCTAAGGCCTCTGGCCATGCGGCTGAAGCCTATTGCTAATAAGGAATTGCCAATCGTGGTTAAGTGAGCACTTCACACAACCCAAATGGATTCCTGTGGGTGGGAGGGCCATGTAGCATGTGGGAGTCATTGCCTAGCATCCCAATCAGACCACGATGCCCTGGACACTGTGTCTGAACAATGCGGGAGGCAACACCACACACGCAACAGCCGTGATCTGAACACCCAGGGGATGGGACACAGCTCCAGGGACATGTCCATAGATGGAGGGTGGGTGAGTATAATGGGGAGGGAACCAGCGCCTGGTCCAGGTGAAGTTATGCACAGGTGTCAGGGATATAGGGCCTGGGGTCCATTGAGGGGGGTCCGCTGCGTGGAGGAGAAGGGGAGAGAGGATCAATGGGGTAATGGAGGGTCCCAGGGTGGAAGCCACTGCCATTTATCAGTCTAACACACTCTCCCAATTCCTTACAGATATTTAACGCTACCGACAGTATTCTGGCCCTCGTGGTGCTGCTGGTAGTCCAGGCAGCCAAACGCAGAAAATGGCTTCAACAGCAGCGTCTGCAGATGCTCGAGGCAACGGCCCACGTGCAGGGACCCGCCCCACACCTAAAGGACCCGGCTGCCCATCAAGCCAGGGAGGGACCCAGAGGGAGAGTCCTGCAACAGCCCAGGGTGTAGAGGCATCACTGGTCCTTTGAACAATTGACGGACAGCGCGTGCCGTAGGAGACTCCGCCTCAACAAGGAGACGGTGCGATACCTGTGCCTTGTCCTCGCTGACTTGGTACCACGTGGAGGAGGCGGGCACCTGCTGCTGGTGGCTGTCAAGGTCACTGCAGCCCTGACGTTTTACCCCTCTGTATCATTCCAGGGCTGTGGCATCTCTGTGTGCCACCTCACAGGCCACAGCCCACAGGTGCATCCGGCAGGTCACAGATGCCCTGTTTGCCCCGGCGTAAAATTATATCAGCTTTGACATGGGCCAAGCCCAACAAGATGCCCGGGACAGCAGGGTTCTCTGCTATCACCCGGATACTCCATGCCCGGGACAGCAGGGTTCTCTGCTATCACCCGGATACTCCATGCCCGGGACAGCAGGGTTCTCTGCTATCACCCGGATACTCCATGCCCGGGACAGCAGGGTTCTCCGCTATCACCCGGATACTCCATGCCCGGGACAGCAGGGTTCTCCGCTATCACCCGGATACTCCATGCCCGGGACAGCAGGGTTCACCGCTATCACCCGGATACTCCATGCCCGGGACAGCAGGGTTCTCCGCTATCACCCGGATGCTCCATGCCCGGGACAGCAGGGTTCTCCGCTATCACCCGGATACTCCATGCCCGGGACAGCAGGGTTCTCCGCTATCACCCGGATGCTCCATGCCCGGGACAGCAGGGTTCTCCGCTATCACCGGGATACTCCATGCCCGGGACAGCAGGGTTCTCTGCTATCACCGGGATACTCCATGCCCGGGACAGCAGGGTTCTCCGCTATCACCCGGATGCTCCATGCCCAGGACAGCAGGGTTCTCCGCTATCACCCGGATGCTCCATGCCCAGGACAGCAGGGTTCTCCGCTATCACCCGGATGCTCCATGCCCAGGACAGCAGGGTTCTCCGCTATCACCCGGATGCTCCATGCCCAGGACAGCAGGGTTCTCCGCTATCACCCGGATGCTCCATGCCCGGGCAGCAGGGTTCTCCGCTATCACCGGGATACTCCATGCCCGGGACAGCAGGGTTCTCCGCTATCACCCGGATACTCCATGCCCGGGACAGCAGGGTTCTCCGCTATCACCCGGATGCTCCATGCCCGGGACAGCAGGGTTCTCCGCTATCACCCGGATGCTCCAGGTCCAGGGGCTGATATGCTGCACGCATGCCACCTTGTGCTCACCGGCCATGTGGGAGAGCCCCACATTAACAGGAAGGGGTTCCACTCCCTGAACGTACAGATCACTGTGCTCTTGGGGGGTAAGGGGTATCCGCTGAGGACCTGGCTAATGACGCCGGAGACTGAAGGGGAGACCCTAATACAACGAGGCCCATGTGGCGACCCGGGTTGCCATTGAACGATGCATCGGTCTGTTCAAAATGCGGTTCCGATGCCTCGACTACTCCAGTGGTGGCCTGCAGTACATCGCCCGGAGGGACGCCCGCTTTGAGGTGTTCTACTGTGTCCTCCACAACCTGGCACAGCAGCGGGGCGACGTGCCGGAGGTGGGGGATGAGGAACATGTGGCCATCTCCGAGGATGAGGATGATGAGGAGGTGCCACCAGCAGGGGCTGGAGGATGGTCCCAGGGAGGAACCTGAGGACCAGTCGGAGGCTGGAGAACAGGCAGCAGCGGCGAGGGTCCGGCAAGCCGGGAGGGGCAGGGAGGCCCTCAACCTCGCCTGGTCGGTCCATAATCGCTACCTTCCCATCTCCACCCCCATTTCCCAACCTCCCAGGCTGTGTATCACACCATTCCAAGGTGCTGGGACTGTGTTGGCACCGTCAGTGGGTCACTGTCGAGGGCAGGGGGGCGGGGGCGGGGGCGGGGGGGGTGATGATAACCCACAGAGAGCTGAACGGCGCTGCTCCCCAATCTAACCCATAGTCTAATTATTGTGAAAAGCCTGGAGAGATGGACAAGGGTTCGGAGGTCGGCCCATATTGCAGAACGGCCATACTGGTTGTGGTGAAGGGTTTTTAATGTTTCAAGGTGTCCAACAATGCCCCAATCTCCTGATGATGCTGCCCCACTCTCTCCACCACCCCCTCACCCCTCCCACCCCCTACCTAACCTCTCCCCCCCCCCCGGTACCCTCAGTGGACCTCAACGTGCTTAGCCTTCCTAGCTCTACCGCTACGTTGAGTTGTGTTTGCAAGATGCACATTGGAGGTAGAGGCAGTCGGGTGCTTGCCATGTCCTGCGCCTTCGATGCCCGTGGCGGGCTTCCTCTGGGGGCTCTGGGGCAGGAGGTCCCCGGCGCACTTGTCAATGGCACATGCACAGCCATGCCGCCTTGTTCCGTGTGCTGAATGCAAGACGCGGCCTCCTCAGACGCGGTAAAACTCAGGGAGGCTGGTGGGCACCATTTCCACTTCATGGAACAGGTCCGTGTTGGCACCCAGCGCCCTCACCTCCTGCTCGGTGCCCATTGGGCCCTAGGGTTCACCCCTGCATGGAGAGGCAGCTGGATTGAGCCCCGGCTGCCCCTGAATCTGGCTCTGCCAGCCCTGGCGGCTCCCTGGCACCATGGTGCCAAGGCCCTCGCCGTTGCTACTCAGTGACTGGGCCATGCTATGTCGCACCTCGCCAAGGCCCACCTGCGACTGGGACAAGCTCCGCAGCGTCTTGGCCTTGCCCATCTGAGAGCGGGCATGTCCCTCGGAACCTCATCAAGGTCAGCCTGGTACTGGGTCACATCCCCCCAGTGAATCGGACATTCTACCGAGACCCTCAGCCATGGCCGTCACCAACTCCATGACGCCCTGGACACCTCCACTCATGGTGCCGACATCGTGCACCAGGCTCTCCACTGCGGTCGCCACCCCAGCAGTGTTCGCTTCTGTGCCACGCATTGCCGGTGACACCACCTTCGCCCCTAGCCTCTGGGGCTCCTCCAATCGGCTATGGACCTGCTGGGGTGTCGCTGACAGCGCCTGTGAATGTCACGGCCGCTCCTTCTCGCCTCCATCAGCTCCGGGATCGCATGTTCCATAGGCTCAACGTAGTCCTGACGAATTGGCTAGTGAGCCTTCATTTGCGGCGGGAAGCCCGTAGGGCCCTCGTTAAGAGAACCAATTAACGTGGTCAAGCGTTCTTGGCCTCGTGGCAGTTCCTGCTCGCTACCACACTTAGAAATCTTTCCAGAGAATCGCGGCCATTAGCTCACCAAAGTTTGGATGGTTTCACCACCGTCCCCTGTGAATTAAGTTTCACGTGTTCCAAACTAGGCACAATTCGCTCTGTTATTTAGGGAATCCAAAGGGTGGGACTGGAGCGTGAAACACAAAGGAAAGGGAGATATATGTGAGCTGTTCTGGTGCTGAGGCACATCACTGAGGCTTTTCTGTATAACTGAATAAGTCACATCAACCTCAAAGTGCCTGATGCTGACCCCCAGGTTATAGATTAACTTTGACAGTACAGGAATTCAAACAAGGATTGAAGATGAAATCACGCAGCTCAGTGAGGAGCGATTTGAAATCTCCATGCATTAGCGTACAAGTAAAATGATTCCAATGCTGGAGGTGGAATTTTGGTATTTTGCTCCACGCTTTTATCTAAAACCCTGAAATTTTATATGAAGCTAAAATCGCCATCTCCAAATCCAGATAATCTCACTGCTTCTTTACGCTGTAGTCAATCAGGAAGGACACTGAACAGAGAACCCTTGCTTTCAGATAAAACACATGCATTAAAACATTGAGGATAAACTCATCAACTGGTTCTACAAACTAAAAGAGAAGGAACATCAAGCGTTCAGTGAATGGACTCACCAATGATACTCCACATCATAGAATTTACAGTGCAGAAGGAGGCCATTCGGCCCATCGAGTCTGCACCAGCTCTTGGAAAGAGCACTCTACCCAATGTCAACACCTCCACCCTATCCCCATAACCCAGTAACCCCACCCAACACTAAGGGCAATTTTGGACACTAAGGGCAATTTATCATGGCCAATCCATCTAACCTGCACATCTTTGGACTATGGGAGGAAACCGGAGCACCCGGAGGAAACCCATGCACACACGGGGAGAACGTGCAGACTCCACACTGACAGTGATCCAAGCCGGAATCGAACCTGGGACCCTGGAGCTGTGAAGCAATTGTGCTACCCCACAATGCTACCGTGCTACCCAACAATGCTACCGTGCTGCCCCACAATGCTACCGTGCTACCCCACAATGCTACCGTGCTGCCCTGCAATGCTACCGTGCTACCCCACAATGCTACCGTGCTACCCCACAATGCTACCGTGCTGCCCCACAATGCTACAGTGCTACCCCACAATGCTGCCGTGCTGCCCCCACAATGCTACCGTGCTGCCCCACAATGCTACCGTGCTGCTCCACAATGCTACTGTGCTGCCCCACAATGCTACCGTGCAGCCCCACAATGCTACCGTGCTGCCCCACAATGCTACCGTGCTACCCCACAATGCTACCATGCTGCCCCACAATGCTACCGTGCTGCCCCACAATGCTACCGTGCTACCCCACAATGCTACCGTGCTACCC
Source organism: Scyliorhinus canicula (assembly GCF_902713615.1). Taxonomy (NCBI): domain Eukaryota; kingdom Metazoa; phylum Chordata; class Chondrichthyes; order Carcharhiniformes; family Scyliorhinidae; genus Scyliorhinus; species Scyliorhinus canicula. Next base: position 133,117,636 of record NC_052160.1, read on the forward strand.
CACAATGCTACCGTGCTACCCCACAATGCTACCGTGCTACCCCACAATGCTACCGTGCTGCCCCTCAATGCTACCGTGCTGCCCACAATGCTACCGTGCTACCCCACAATGCTACCGTGCTGCCCCACAATGCTACAGTGCTGCTCCACAATGCTACCGTGCTGCCCCACAATGCTACCGTGCTGCCCCACAATGCTACCGTGCTGCCCCACAATGCTACCGTGCTACCCCACAATGCTACCATGCTGCCCCACAATGCTACCGTGCTACCCCACAATGCTACCATGCTGCCCCACAATGCTACCGTGCTACCCCACAATGCTACCATGCTGCCCCACAATGCTACCGTGCTGCCCCACAATGCTACCGTGCTACCCCACAATGCTACCGTGCTGCCCCACAATGCTACCGTGCTACCCCACAATGCTACCGTGTTGCCCCACAATGCTACCGTGCTGCCCCACAATGCTACCGTGCTACCCCACAATAATACCGTGTTGCCCCACAATGCTACCATGCTGCCCCATGGTTATAGATGTAGTGATGTAGGTCAGTGTAATCTTACAGCTGGATGTCTACAAGTTGCTGATGTTAACTTTACATCATATGGTGGTAGGAAGGTGATGATAAAGGGAGATGATGGCATTGTGGCAATGTGACTATTAATCCAGAGACTCAGATAAATGCTGCGGGTACACGAGTTCAAATCCCACCAAGGCAGCTGTGGAATTTAAATTCAATTAATAAAATATGGAATTGAAAGAGAGACTCAGTGACAATAACCATGAGAACGATCATCGATTGTTGTAAAAACCCACCTGGCACGGGCGAGGTGATGACCTACTGGGAATTTCGCTGGAGATTTAATCGTGAAGTAACCTGGCTCTAATCTCATTGTGGCAGCTATGGAATTTAAATTCAATGCCCTTTAGGGAAGGAAATTTGCTGTCCTTATCTGCTCTGGCCTCCATGTTTCTCCAGACCCACAGCAATGTTTTAAAGTGATTAGTCTTCCTGCCAGAAATGGTGTCAGAGAGCAGGTCACGCGCCCGGGGCACTGACGTCTCGTACTCTTGGCACAAAATTACATGGGAAAGCTTACTCTGTTTTGTAGCCAGCCAGCAAGCAACAGGCCCGTGTGAAGAACTGAAGATGGATCTTTTTGGACTGAAGGAGAGAGGGCGAGAGACACAAACAGGCCAGGATCTCACAACTGAATCTGCTGGAGAGGGCTTCCCAGGAGAGTCTACAGCAGGACAAAGCAGTGCTGGGTGTGAGCTCCAGGACCTCTGGTGAACAACCCAAACAGAAATGTAACATTGAATGGCGAAGCAAGTGAGATCGCAAGGACCACGCAGGCTCACCTGCCGCATTAAAGGTAAACGAAAATGATGAGTCGCGAAGTTTGGGCAGTGTGGGTCGTGAGTGTCAGCCGAGGGGCAGCACGGTGGCCTAGTGGTTAGCACAACCGCCTCACGGCGCTGAGGTCCCAGGTTCGATCCCGGCTCTGGGTCACTGTCCGTGTGGAGTTTGCACGTTCTCCCCGTGTCTGCGTGGGTTTCGCCCCCACAACCCAAAAATGTGCAGAGTAGGTGGATTGGTCACGCTAAATTGCCCCTTAATTGGAAAAAATAATTGGCTAATCTAAATTTATAAATTAAAAAAAAAAGTTGAGTGTCAGCCGGCGTGGGTCGTCAAGGTCAGCCCGTTGGCAAAAATGGAAAATAACTTTGAAAAACACTGCTCTAGGGAGCATAGGCCCAATCTGTTTAATCTCTCTTCATACGACAAACTCCTGGAATCAATCTTGTAAACCTCCTCTGAACTGCCTCCAATGTTACTACACCTTTTCCCAAATAAGGGGAGCAAAACTGTACAAAATACTCCAGGTGCGATCTCACCAATGCATTCACTCTAATTAATCTTTCCTTTGAACTTTAATAATGTGAAATGCACCACCTCTCTCAAACATGCAGTCTGTATGCTTTGGAAGACAAGTTTAGATGTGACTCAACCACTTTCTTTTCATTCATCCCATTTTCTCTCCTCTCCTTTTTAACTTTGATAAATTCCCGCATGATGGATCACGGGCTATCAGTTTAACTCCTCAGTTTTAAATCGCAGCTGATCTTCTTCCTTTTATATGAATGGATACGATCATACATGTAATGATGGGTCTGATCATACATGTAATGATGGGTCTGATCATGCATGTAATGATGGGTCTGATCACATATATGATGAGTCTGATCATACATGTAATGATGGGTCTGATCATACATGTAATGATGGGTCTGATCATACATGTAATGTTGGTCTGATCGTACATGTACTGATGGGTCTGATCATACATGTAATGATGTGTCTGATCATACATGTAATGATGGTCTGATCATATTAATGATGAGTCTGATTATACATGTAATGATGAGTCTGATCATACATGTAATGATGAGTCTGATCATATGTGTAATGATGAGTCTCATCCTACATGTAATCATTGGTCTGATCATGTGATGATGGGTCTGATCATATATGTAATGATGAGTCTGATCCTACATGTAAGGATGAGCCTGATCATACATGTAACAAGGAGCCTGATCATACATGTAACGATGAGTCTGATTATACATGTATTGATGGGTCTGTTCAGACACTGACAGTATTTTATTGTATCAGATATTCAGCATTTATTCTCTCAGTGGGAAGTTAAAGTCTTTGCGTGCATCAGTCACTGAGATTGTAGTGTCACTGCCTGAGGGTGGGAAGGGATATTAGCTTTAAGGCTGGTATGTGACACAAAACATCTTAAACAGAGATTAGACACTTTTGGGTAGAACAGTAAACGTATTGTGACACATAGAAAGGTGATATCAGGTGAGCTGTTTTCGTGATAATGTCTGAGGGAATAAATATTGGCCAGAGAACTTCTGCCCTTCTTCCAAATAGTGCCATGGGATCGTTAGCCATTACCTGAGACAGCAGAAGGAACCTTACTTTAACACCTATCTGAAAGACAGCAACTCTGACAGTCCAGCACCCCTGCTACCACTCCGGAGTGTTAGTCTCAATTGTATTCACAGGTCCCTGGTGTGGGACTTAACCCCGTGGCCTTTTGACTCAAAGGGTGAGGGTGCTACCCACGGAGGCAGGGCTGACCCCCTGACAGGAGTTTGCTGACACTTGCAGCCCATGTTCACGGACAATGGAGCAATGCAGCGTGAGGCCTCTACAGCTTGTGGAACCCTTTATCTCAGCGTGAATCAATGAGGCCTGAAAGAGGCCTTTAAGATGATGGAAAGTTTTGGTAAGGGGCTGGTTTAGCACACTGGGCTAAATCGCTGTCTTTCAAAGCAGACCCAGGCAGGCCAGCAGCACGGTTCAATTCCCGTACCAGCCTCCCTGAACAGCCGCCGGAATGTGGCGACTAGGGGCTTCTCACAGTAAATTCATTTGAAGCCTACTCGTGACAATAAGCGATTTTCATTTTCATGTACGGAAGATGTTTCCATTTGTGGAGGAGTTCAAAACTAAAGGTCTTGTGTATAAAATAGTGCCTAATAAATCCACGAGGGAAATGAGGAGAGAGAGGTTAGGATGCTAAACTCGGGCAGTAGTTGAGGTGAATAGTATAGATGCATTTCAGAGGAAGCTGAATAAACAGAAGGGGCTGGATTCCCTATTTCTGTGGCTAAGTGCCGGAGCCAATAGAGAACCTGTGGTGGTCCACGTCGGGAAAATCACCACGAAACTCTCACGGATTCCGGTACTGGTGAGGGGCTAGCACCGGCGCCGTGTGAATGGCCAGAGAATCGGCCTGTCCCGGGCCGCGCATGCACAGGGTTGACAAGCTGCAGCTGCACACACCTACGCATCCACCGGTTGCGCTGGGAAACATGGTGCCGACTGTGATGGACCGCCCACCCAGACTCAACAGCCCAACCCTTGGCTGCCCCCCTACCACTCCCCCCAGTCCAAGAAGACACTCCTCGGCCAGAGGCACGGATCCCGACCGAGTGTGGCAGCCCTGGGCACTGTCCGCAGCCGGCACGCCAGGTTCCCGACCACTGGGACTACACGTGGCCTGCGCCGTCAGGAACGTGGCCCATTGGAGGCTGAGCAATGAGAGAGGGCCGGCTGATGACGCGCCGAAGGGGTTGCGGCTGCGCACGGTGCATGGCCCGATGACGCCGTTTTGAAAGGGGGCAGAGCATCGTGAACCGGCGTCAAACCGGCATCAGAAACTATTCTCTGCCCGGTCGCCAATCCCCATTTCGCCGTCGGGCTATGGAGAATCCCGAGCAAGGAGTGTCTGTTTCATACCTGCATACACAAACCTTTCTCTCTTTGGAGGATAGTGGGAAAGTATTGGAAGGATTAACATCAACTTGTTTAAGGGCATCAGGAACATTCCTTCTGCAGCCAACAGAAGTGGGACTTAAAACCCAGCGGGGAAGTAGTGGTGTAGTGGTGTTATCGCTGGACTAGTAATTCCGAGACCCAGAGTAATGCTGTGGGGGACCCGGGTTCGAATCTACCATGGCAGACAGTGAAATTTGAATTCAAGATCCATTCAATAAAAATAAAAGGTGACCATGAAACCATTGTTGATTGTTGTAAAAGCCTATCTGGTCAGTATACTGGTCCTTTAGGGAAGGGCCTATATGTGACTCCAAACCCACAGCAATGTGGTTGACTCCCTCAGGGGATGGGCAATAAATGCTGGCTCAGCCAGTGACATCCACATCCCCATTGGTGCCTCTCTCCATTAGAGTGAGACATCTTTCCCAACTGGCACCTCGAGGGTGTGGGGCAAGGCACGGAGGCAGGGTCTCCATGAATTAACATAGCCAGTACAATGAGGGCAGCCCGGTGGCGCAGTGGTTAGCTCTGCTGCCTCACGGCGCTGCGGTCCCAGGTTCGATCCCGGCTCTGGGTCACTGTCCATGTGGAGTTTGCACATTCTCCCCGTGTCTGCGTGGGTTTCTCCCCCACAACCCAAAGATGTGCAGGGTAGGTGGATTGGCCGGGCTAAATTGCCCCTTTAATTGGAAATAATTAATTGGGTACTCGAAATTTTTTTTAAAAACATAGCCGGTACAAGGATTGAACCCGCGATGTTAATGTCATTCAGCAAAACACTCTAGCCATCTGAACGAACTGTCCCCCATTGTCTGAGCCGCAAAAGACCACCAAATAATGTGCTGATCCGCTTAAATAAAAAGAATTGGGAGAAGGCTTGTGCGGAGCGTTAACACCGGCACAGAGCAGTTGGACTGAATGATCTGTTTCTACAAATTCTCAGTAAAGTCTAGGTCAGACTAGCGAAGGGGGTCAGGGAATAAACTCAGGCTACAGTTTTACTGTGGAGGCGGTTCAACCTCAGAATTGAAGTGGGATTAAAGCTGGTAAATGGCTGACAGACCCCCCCCCCCCCCCCCCCCCCCCCCCCCCCCCCCCACAAACCATCTGCGGATGCACTGGCGTGGAAACAGAATGGAACAGGTGCTCACTTTATATTCAGATCAACCTGCTGCTGCCTCTCGTAGTCAGCTTGCCGGAGCACACAGATAGTCAGTTAGAGAAGGGCACCACTTCCCGTAAATATTTAATTGTTAAGGCTGTGCGCTGAGTTTGAGTGTAAGGCCTCTTTTGTCTCTCGCTGACAATCAACCCATTGTCAGGAGCAGATTGTAACCCAACCCTCCCCATTACTACTCTCCCCCCCCTCCCTGTCAATAAATTGTGCAATCTCATTGGGTGGCCGTTGTAAAGATTGAGAAAGAGATAAATAGAGAATTGATCCCCATCGGCTGCTCCCTCCGAACATTACCCACCGTAAGAATCAAGGCCAACACCCCACGTGATTCAGGGTAATTTTACTGCTGTGTTTGTTTTGCTACAGGTTATGTGAAATTACATTGAATTTTACAGCACAGAAACGGGACTTCCAGCCCAACCCATGTTTTAATAATAATCGCTTATTGTCACAAGTCGGCTTCAGTGAAGTTACTGTGAAAAGCCCCTAGTCGCCACATTCCAGCGCCTGTTCGGGGAGGCCGGTACGGGAATTGAACCCGCGCTGTTGGCCTTGTTCTGCATTACAAGCCAGCTATTTAGCCCACTGTGCTAAACCAGCCCCTTATAAAATAGAATCACAGAATGATTGCAGCACAGAAGAAGGCCATTCAGTCCATCAAGCTCATGCTGGCTCTCTGAAAGAGCAGTTTAGCCAATCCCATCGCATTGCCCATACCCCTTTGTCAGGTGCTTATCCAATCCCCCTTTGAAAACCATGATTGAATCTGCCCCCACCCCACCTTCTTGACTCCACACTGACAATCTCCTGCTATTCATTCCAATCTAACCCAAATCCCCTTGACAAACCAGAAAGAGTTGCCAGAGTGCCACCCAGATGAGCCCATTACCGACGTCAGCACCTCGAGCTGACTCATAGCCTCAGCTGTCCCAGGATCCCAATATAAGCAGTAGCAATCTAGAATGGCCTCACTGTATATGACTGCCTGTGGCTGGGTTTCTAATGCCCCGGCTGCTGTGTAGATTCAATAGGGAGGGAATAGGAAAAACCATCCCCATAAGGCCACGCAATGCCTGTGGGGAATTCCAGGGTTAACGACAGGCCTTCGGGTTTGCTCCAGCAGCCGCGGCATGCTCCATGGCGGACACAGCCCGCCGACCTGGACCGCTGAAATAGTGCCCCCGATCGGCCGCTCGCCCGCCCCGGACCGCCCACACGCACAGCCCCCAGTCCCGAATAAGGCCCCCCTTGCCCTCCAATCGGTCCTCCCCCGACCTGGCGGCCCGGACTGAGTCCGCAGCAGCCATGTGGGTATCACGGATGGTGGGACCACGTGTGGTCCACGCCGTCGGGAATTCGGCCGGTCAGGGACGGAGAATAGCGTGGCAGGTCTCAGGCAATGGCCTGAGGCGGTGGATAATCGGCGCGGTGTACTCCCCGCCATTGTGAAAACTGTTGTCTTTTACACTGGGGAGGGGGGGGGGGGGGGGGGGGGGGTGGAGGGCGGAGAATCGCAGAACCGTCGCCGGTCCCAATTTCGTGCCGGAAATGGGATTCTCCGCACCATCGCCGAACGCGATTTTGGCGTCGGGGTGCGGAGAATCCAGGCCCTTATTTCAGGAAGGGTGTAAATAAATTGGAGGTGGTTCATAGGAGGCTTACTAGATCGACACCTGGGGCGGGATTCTCCGACCCCTGCTGGGTCGGAGAATCGCCGGGGGGGGCGGCGTGAATCCCGCCCCGCCGCTCCGACGGCGGCAGCCGAATTCGCCGGTGCCGGTTTTTCGGCGGGGGCGGGAATCACGTCGGCTGGTCGGGGGCTGTAGGCAGTTGCCCCCCCCCCCCCCCGGCGATTCTCCGGCACGCGATGGGCCGACTGGCCGCCCATTTTCGCCCAGTCCCATCAGCGTAAATTAAACCAGGTCCGTACCGGCGGGACCTGGCTCTGCGGGGGGCCAGCGGAGTTCTCGGGGTGGCGCGGGGCAACTGTCCACGGGGGGTACCCCATGGTGGCCTGGCCCGCGATCGCGGTCCACTGATCCGCGGGTGGGCCTGTGCCGTGGGGGCACTCTTTCCATCCGCGCCGGCTGCTGTCAACCTCCGCCATGGCCGGCGTGAAGAAGTGCCCCCCCATGGCATGCGCTGGGTTGACGCCAGCACATGCTGGCGCTCGCGCACATGCGCCAACTCATGCCGGCCAGCGGAGGCCCTTCAGCACCGGTTGGCGTGGCGCCAACCCCACCGGCGCCGGCCTAGCCCCTGAAGGTGCGGAGGATTCCGGGTTGCCCGCGCCGGAGTGGTTGACGCCACTCCTTGGTTCCGGTCCGGTTCACCCCGCCGGGTAGAGGAGAATCCCGCCCCTGGAATGAGCAGGTTGTCTTCGAAGGAAAGGTTGGACTGGGATTGTTTCCACTGGAGTTTAGAGAAGTGAGGGGTTACTATGATCCTCGACAAGGTCTCAACAAGCTGAATGCCTGGGGAAGTCCCGAGCTAGAGGGCACTCAAAATTAGGGGTTGGTCTTTTAGTACAGAGATGAGGAGCAACTTTGGAACTCTCTGCATCCGAAGGCAGTCGAGGTGGGGGGAGGCAGGGACATTGAATATTTTTAAAGCGGAGATGGATAGATTCTTGTTAGTGAAGGAAATCAAAGGTTATCGGGGTAGATGGGAATGTGGTATTTCAATCACAAATAGGTCAGCCATGATCTTATTGAACGGCGGAGTAGGGTCATGGGCCAAAATGCCTACTTCTGTTCCTATTTTATATGTTTGTATGTCCTATTCACCCACCAGAGAGTATCTTTTAGGGGAACGGGCCATTTCCACGATGTGTGTGAAAAGGACTCCCTGATGTCCCAAGCTGCATGGCTTAGTTCTAATCTTTTGAGGTTCTTCTTGTACTTGATTTCCCAAACTAAATAGTTTCACATTCAGCCTAACAAATCCTTTTGAACATTTTCAACACCTCAATAAAGAAGCCCAACACCATTGAAGACAAAGCAGTCCCACTTGATTAGCACCCCCTGCACCACCTTCAACATTCACGGCCTCCACCAGCGACGCACAGTGGCAGCCGTGTGTACCTTCCAGAAGATGCACTGCAGCAACTCACCAAGGCTCCTTCACCAGCACCTTCCAAACCCGCAGCCTCTACCACCTAGAAAGACAAGAGCAGAAGGTACGTGGGGAACACCACCACTTGCATGTTCCCCGCCAAGGCCCCTGTCTTGGAAATAAAACACTGCTGCTTCACTGCCGCTGGGTCAAAATCCTGGAACCCCCACCCTAACAGCGCTGTGGGTGTGCCTACATCTCATGGACTGCAGTGGTTCAAGAAGGCAGCTCACCACCACCTTCTGAAATGAAATTCAGGATGGACCATAAATGTTGGCCTAGCCAGAGGTACCCACATCCCATTAACAAATAAAAAAAACTAAAGTTAAAAAATATTTCAATGCTTGTAAAATGCTTTGGGACCTCCTCAAGTTTTGAAAGGTGCTATATAAATGCAAGTCTTTCTTTCTAATATCCCCAAAACCTGCAGCTGCAACCTGTGTCCTGTCTAGAGACAGGATTAAGCCATCATTGGGTTAAGATGGTGTGCTCCAGCCTGCTGCTCTTAAATCAAAGTTAATTATTGCTGCAAAAAGACATTTTGTTGAAGCTTTTCATCTTGCACTCATCAGGACAGTTTGGGCAGCACGGTAGCACAAGTGATTAGCACTGTGGCTTCACAGTGCCAGGGTCCCAGGTTCGATTCCCTGCTGGGTCACTGTCTGTGCGGAGCCTGCACGTCCTCCCCATGTCTGCGTGGGTTTCCTCCGGGTGCTCCGGTTTCCTCCCACAGTCGAAAGATGTGCAGGTTAGGTGGATTGGCCATGATAAATTGCCCTTAGTAACCAAAAAAGGTTGGGAGGGGTTATTGGGTTACGGGGATAGAGCTTAAGTGGGTCAGTGCAGACTCGATGGGCTGGGTGGCCTCCTTCTGCACTGTATGTTCTATGTTCTATTAGGACAATCGTAAGAAGACCAATGTCAAATGAAATATTTGAGCCACATTTGCACGTGCTGGAAGCTACATATATTAATACACAGGGCTTTGTTCTTTGCAGACAGAAAGAACATGTGCACATATTGCGCCTGTTTCAGCCAAACAAAATAAGTGATAGCCATTCACTGGTTCATTCCTCCGGGCAATGCCTTGACCAATTCAACATTTTCAAATAATGCTTGCCACTTAACTGACAGTCACCATTAACTTACACAATCTCTATGGCTGCTACCAATCTCTACCAATCAGAGTCCACTTGCCAACCAATCAGCACTTTATTCTCATAAAGTTGTCTCCCCTGACATTGGTATTCCTGCGATTGATGAGTGAAAGGCGAAAAGCTTCGCCAAAATGTCTTTTTTCAGCAATGCTCAAGTTCTGTATGACCAAGCGACTATCAAAGCGAATTCTTTGGAATTGTCTGACAATTCAGTTCCTTTTTTGAGTGCCGGATTCCCACTTTGCTGTGATATTTCAGTCGCTTAATCTGCCTTGTTGGGGAATTTGATCTTTGAGTACAGAAAGCAACCCTGAATTGCCATGAGTAGATACTGTTAGTAATTACATTACAGCACTTCAAAAAGTATTTAGAAGAGTAACTGCAGTGCCTTTGAATGGCTGGAATGCAGGTTGGGATGCCCTAAGGTGCTGAGAGGGGCTATAAAATTGCAAGTTATTCCTTTCTCCGTGAGCACAGGGACTTATTATTTTAAATCAATTGAATGGTTTCAGTAAAATTCCTTCAGAACGTATTAGTGCCTTTGTCGACTAATATCACACAGTGTCATTTCAACACAATTGTGGGAACAGAGCCGAAAGAGAGCTTTACACTACATCAGATCCTCGACTGTTTAACATCTAATCTGGGAGCGACATTGGGTGGAGCAAAAGAGGGAACAATTATTCCCAGCACTCTCTTAATTTCTCCAGGACGAAAGCTTTGTTGCTCAAAATTCTGAGTAACTTAATTGCTCCCCCAGCACAATATTCCACTTTCACATCCAGTAATTTGCTGGAATTGATCTTAAACCCTTTTTATTTAACACAGTGGGATATTAACAACAACTTGCATTTATTCAACATTTGCAACACAGTAAAACATCTCAAGGTGCCTCACTGAAGCTTGACACTAAGGCAAAAATGGAGATGTTAGGACCAATTGGTCAATGAGATACGTTTTAAAGAGCGTCTTGAAGGAAGGAACAGTGGTAAACAGAAAGAGGAATTTAAAGGGGGTGGGGGGTGGGAGGGGGGTCAGAGTTGAGGTTTAGGTGGTTGAAAGCACAACCACTAATGCTAAGCACAATGGATAGAAAATTGTTTGAGACTGGCTGATTCCTCTACCCAAACTACAAAAGTGCTCTTGTTACATGAATCTTTGTACCGGGAGAATTAATTGGTAGATTCTGTCCATAGAAAGCCTCACAACCAGCAACAATGGCGAGGTCAGAACTCGGGGCTGTACATTTGAGATAGTAACTAATGAATTCAACAGGGGAATTCAGGAGAAGCTTCTTTATTCAGAGAGTAGTGACAATGTGGAACTTGATACCTACCGGGAGTATTCGTGGTGAATTGCAAAGATGCATTTATTCAAGGGAAAGCTGGGTAAGCACATGAGGGAAAAAGGAATAGAAGGATTTCCTGATGGGGTTAGCTGAAGGGAGGAAGCTCATGAATGGAATAAACACCAGAATGGATCCCATGGGCCAATTGGTCTGGATCTGTACTGTAAATACATTGTTGTGTGATGCAATGCATGAGGGATAGAATCATAGAATCCCTACAATGCAGAAGGAGGTCATTTGGACCATCAAGTCTGCACTGACTAGTCGAAAGACCACACTACCCAGGCCCAATCCCCTGCCCTATTCCTGCAACCCCACCCTAAGGGGCAATTTAGCATGGCCAATACACCTAACCTGCACATCTTTGGACTGTAGGAGGAAACCGGAGCACCCGGAGGAAACCCACACAAACACGGGGAGGACGTGAAAAACTCCACACAGTCACCCAAATGAATCAAATCCGGGTCCCTGGCGCTGTGAGGCAGCAGTGCTAACCATTGTGCAACTATGCCCGCACTCTGTGCGATCTTTCCCACTGGAAATGATTATTCCATATACAGCACAGGGCAGAGCCATTGTACAATGTGTCACGGCTCCACAGGTAGCCCTACAGTTCAGAAATGGCACCTCTACAGCTCCCTGATTGATCACGATCGCTTCTATGTTTGTGCAGATCAGTGGGACCAGACCATTGTCCAAGGGATTTATTTACTGGCCCCATCCATGACTATGAAACTTTCTGAAGCTCCAGTTCAGGTCAAACAACATGCATCAGAATTTACCTGCTAATCATCCACACAACCAAATAGCGGCCAAGACCCCAGATTGACAGTGGCCACATTGCGGGATACCGTCATTCTATCAGCAAGCATGATCCATACGGTCACTCGCCATTCCAACTCAGCATCTATCCCCCGTGTGCACATGTCTGTGCTTGGCCTGCTGCAATGTTCCAGTGATGCTCAACGCAAACTGGAAGCTTAACACCTCGGGCTGGATTCTACCCGGCATCCCCCCCCCCCCCCCCCCAGTGTCGGGCAGAAAATGTGATCGGCACCGACGCCAATTCCGTTCCAATACTCAGGTCCCCCACTGGCGGTGACATCGGCCTCGCAGCAGCGGGAGGATGCTAATGGGTCAACTTGAGAGCTTTTACTGAGAATACTAATGCTGTTCAATGCCATGCTTTTGACAGCAAAAACCTTCTTTGGGTTTCCAGGGAGAAATGAAAGAATTGGACATTATGGAATTTGCAAAATCACCAAAGATTATTTGCCAACTCCCCCCCAGTACGATCTACACCTCAACAGCAATCTGCTAACTCTGCACAGTCCAGGAACATCCCCGGTCCTGAATTGAATATGTTCAATTAGGTTGTTTCAATCTTTGTGTTTGTGTGTGTGTGGGTGGGGGGGGGGGGGGGGGGGGTAGTGGAAGGGAAGGTTTATTACAATCAGCTTTGATGACGGTGGAGTGCCTGGGCTCCAACTCCTGATCATGTTTCAGTAGCTCCTGGATGCACTCATCCAGGCAAGTGGAGGGTATTCATTCACACTCACGCCTTGTGCCTTGTAGGCCGTGGACGGCTTTGGGCGGGGTGCATGCACATTGGATATCAGCAGAGGTTGGATTGGGTCCTTTTTGTGAAGTTTCATTTGGAAATAGAGTGGGACAATTAAACAACTTGCCTTTATGTGCGCGCAGAGACTTCCGAAACTGATAAGGAGCAAGAGGAAGCAGAGGGAAGATAAGTAGAAGTTTGTTTGTGTAGTGAGTCATTGTGACTGTAATACACTGGTGGTGGAAGCAGATTCAACAATAACTTGCAAAATGGAGTTATATACACTGAAACAGCGAAACTCTGGAGGTCTACCAGAGAAGTACAGGCAAGTGGAACTCAATGGGTAACTCCTTCAAAGAGCTTTTATTTTATTTATTCATTTACGAGATGTGGGCTTCGCTGGCTAGGCCAGCATTATTCCCCATCCTTAAGTGTCCTTGAGAAGGTGGTGGTGAGCTGCCTTCTTGAACCGCCTGCAGTCCATGTGGTGAAGGTACACCCACTGTGCTGTTAGGGAGGGATTTTGATCCAGAGGAGGTGAAGGAACGTCGATATGTTTCCAAGTCAGGAAGATCTGTAGTTTGGAGGACAATTTGCAGGTGGCGGTGTTCCCATGCACCTGCTGCCCTTGACCTTTTAATTGGTAATGGTCGTGGCTTTGGCAGATGCTGTCGAAGGTGCTTTGGGGAGTTGCTGCAGTGCATCTTGTAGATGGTACACGCGGCTGCCACTGTGCGTCAGTGGTGGAGGGTGTAGATGTTGAAGGTGGTGGATGGGGTGCCAATCAAGCGGGGCTGCTTTGGCCTCAAAGGTGTTGAGCTTTTTGAGTGTTGTTGGAGCTGCACTCATCCAGGCAAGTGGAGAGTATTCCATCACACTCCTGATTTGTGCCTTCTAGATGGTGGACAGGCTTTGAGGAAGTCAGGTGGTGAGTTACTTGCTGCAGAAGTTCCAGCCTCTGACCTGCTTTTGTACCATGGTATCGATGTGGCTGATCCAATTCAGTTTCTGGTCAATGGTAACCCACAGGATATTGATATAGACGTGATGGGGTGAATGGGCAGCACAGTACCACAGCACTGTGGCTTCACAGCGCTAGGGTCCCAGGTTCGATTCCCCACTGGGTCACTTTCTGTGTGGAGTCTGCACATTCTCCCCGTGTCTGCGTGGGTTTCTTCCAGGAGCTCTGGTTTCCTCCCACAGTCCAAAGACGTGCGGGTTAGGTGGATTGGCCATGATAAATAGTGTCCAAAAAAGGTTAGATGGGGTTATTGGGTTATGGGGATAGGGTGGAAGTGAGGACTTAAGTGGGTCGGTGCAGACCCAATGGGCCGAATGGCCTCCTTCTGCTCTGTATGTTCTATGTTCTATGACCTCCTTCTGTAAAGTCTATGATACTTTGATACCGGACATCACACAGACCCAATGAAACAAGCAGAAAATAATTAAATATGATCGACTCAGAATTAGAAACATTACAGAAAGGACATGGCTTCAAGCGGAGAGGGTCTGAGTTCTCACTCTTTCTCAGTAAGTAAATTCATTCCATGAATGAATTCTCGCTCTTATGAACAAGGCCAGCATTTATTATCCATCTGCAGTTGCTCTGAGAGACTATGTCACAGGGCAATGAAGAGTCAGCAAAGTTATTGTGCGACTGGAGTCACCTGGTTGTCTTATGAGGCAATGGACAGGCTAGGCTTATACCCACCAGAGTTCAGAAGAATGAGAGGCGACTTGATTGCAACCTTTGGGATTCTGAGGGATCTTGACAGCATGGATGTGGAGATTCCAGATTTTCGTCTTGCGGGAGAATCTAGAACGTGGGGTCGCTGTTTAAAATAAGAGGACAGAGGTGAGGTGAATATTTTTCCCCTCAGAGAGTTGTGAATCTCTGGAACGTTCTCCCTCAATAGACAATGGAAGCAGAATCTTTGAATATTTTTGAGGCAGAGCGAGTAGGGTTCTTCATTAACAAGGGGTGAACGGTTATCAGGGGTAGGCAGGAACGTGGGTTGAGGGGACAATCCCGGCCGCTGCGACTCACTGTTCCCGCCGGCAGTGCATCCCCGTCCGCAGGTTTCCCAGCGGCGTAGGGTGGCTTCAATTGGAAATCCCATTGACATGTGGAGGAGGTAACCAATCCCCCCGCCAAGGAATGGTGCGCCCCAGAGAAACCCGCGGCTGTGGGACCAGAGAATCCAGCCCCAGATCAACCATGAGTTTATTGAAGGGCCGAGTGGCCTACTCCTCACTCCTGCTGCTAATACATGTTTGCATGTTCCTTTGTATATTATATGGACTATGCAGACCCAGACTGATAAGAATGATAGATTTGGGCAGCAAGGTAGCACAAGTGGATAGCACTGTGGCTTCACAGCTCCAGGGTCCCAGGTTCGATTCCCGGCTGGGTCACTGTCTGTGCGGAGTCTGCACGTTCTCCCCGTGTCTGCATGGGTTTCCTCCGGGTGCTCCGGTTTCCTCCCACAGTCCAAAGACGGGCAGGTTAGGTGGATTGGCCATGCTAAATTCCCTTTAGTGACCAAAAAGGTTAGGAGGGATTATTGGGTTACGGGGATAGGGTGGAAGTGAGGGCTTAAGTGGGTCGGTGCAGACTCGATTGGCCGAATAGCCTCCTTTTGCACTGTATGTTCTATGTACTATGTACTGTATATAATAATAATTGTTCATTGTCACAAGTAGGCTTCATAGAATTTTTCATAGAATTTACAGTGCAGAAGGAGGCCACTCAGCCCATCGAGTCTGCACCAGCTCTTGGAAAGGGCACCCTACCCGAGGTCAACACCTCCACCCTATCCCCATAACCCAGTAACTCCACCCAACACTGACGGCAATTTTGGACACTAAGGGCAATTTATCATGGCCAATCCTCCTAACCTGCACATCTTTGGACTGTGGGAGGAAACCGGAGCACCCGGAGGAAACCCACGCACAAACGGGGAGGATGTGCAGACTCCGCACAGACAGTGACCCAAGGCGGAATCGAACCTGGGACCCTGGAGCTGTGAAGCAATTATGCTATCCACAATGCTACCGTACTGCCCTTAATGAAGTTACTGTGAAAAGCCCCTAGTCGCCACATTCCGGCACCTGTTCAGGCAGGCTGGTACGGGAATTGAACCCGCGCTGCTGTCATTGTTCTGCATTACAAGCCAGCTGTTTAGCCCACTGTGCTAAACCAGCCCCAACTTGCATCTATATAGCATCTTTAGTGTTTGAATAGTTTCTGAGTGCTTCACAAGAATATAATCAAACAGAATTTGACATTGACCCTCCCCAGAAGGAGATTTTAGAAAAAGTTACCAAAAGACTTGATCAGAGAGGTAGGTTTTGAGGCAAAATTGTGAGGAGGAGAGCGAGGAGCAGAGGTTTAGGGAGGGAAATCCAGAGTTTGCGACAGGCTTGCGGCCGCCAATGGTGGAGCCAGTAAAATCCAGGATGTGCAGGAGGCCAGAATTGGAGGAGGCCGCAGAGTTTGAAGGTTGTTGTGCTGAAAGAGGTCACCCCAGTTGTTTTTTTTAAAGAATGATTTAACAGCCTTGCGCCCATTTTATACCTCCTGGAAACGGCATTTTAAAATTTCCAGGTCAGATCCTCTCACCTCGGGTGGTACAGAACCCATTGATTGACCGTCATTAAGTGGATTCGACTATTTACGTCTCTTTCAAAAAGAGGCCGTGGAGCATAATTGCTTTTTGAGATGTTGCTTGAGGGGTAAATAGTGACCAAGACACCAGGCGAGAAGTCCCCTACTCTTATTCAAAATAGTGAGTATGGCCGGCTCGGCCAGAATTTATTGTCCACCCCTAATTGCCCTCGAGAAGATGACAGTGAGCTGCCTTGTGGAGCCGCTGCAGTCCCTGTGGGGTAGGTACATCCACAGTGCTGTCGGGGAGACGAAACATGTTTACCATATTGTCTGCATGACAGTGCTTCTGCCAATGCAGCACTCCCTCGGCGCTGCGCGGGATTGTCAATAAAGATATATCGGGCTTCCGGTGGCGGCGATGTCCGAGTGAGCCGCACATTCGGTGGGCTCTCACTCCGGCCGGCTGGAACAGCTGTTTCCCCGCGATAGCGGGACTACGGAGGCGGCAGAAAGGCTGCCTGGAACAGAGGAGGAGAGCGGGCTGCAGATGATGTAAGTGTGGGAGGCCAGCAGGTGAGGAAGAAGGAGAGAGAGAGAGAAGGAGGAAGCTGACCTGCAGGGTAAGATGGCGGACCCACGGACCTTCCTTCCTCCAGGACAAAGGGAAAAAGAAAAAGTTTGGAGTTGCTGAGGAGGGACAGCTTGGACCCACTTCAGATGCCCAGGAGGTAAAATTGAAGGAGCTGGGTAAAGGAAAGCGGCAGCGAAGGCGCTGAGGAGCGGGCTGCGGCATATGGAACAGCGGGATTCCAGAAGGCAGAAGAAGAAGGAGAAAAAGGGACAGAGACAAGGACCGGAAGAAAATTACCTGGGACCTAAGATGGCGGACACACGGAACCCGGACTCAGCAATCCAGCTGGTGCTGGATAACATGCTCCAGGTAATGAAGTCCAGTTTTGAAGCGCTGAAGCGGGACAGCTTGGACCCAATCCAGAAAGCGGTGGATCAGCTGAACCAGAGGCTGGACGCCCAGGATGTTAAAGTTAAGGAGCTGGGAGAAGCGGTGGAGGAGCAGGCGGATGCGCAAACGGTTGCAGCGCTAGAAGTGGACGGCCTGAAAGAGCGGCAGAGAAGACTGCTGGACAGAGTGGAGGAGCTGGAGAATAGAGTCCGCAGGAACAATCTGAGGGTGGTCGGCCTCCCGGAGGGGGCTGAGGGAGCTGATGCTGCAGCGTTTGTAGCAGACCTGCTGAAGCAGCTGATGGGAACCGAAGCCTTTCCGCGACCGCTGGAGCTGGAGGGGGCACACAGGGTGCAGGCAAGGCAGGGGCGGCTGGGCGGACCCCCCCGCCCGATGGTGATTAGGTTCCACAGGTTCGTGGACAAGGAGCGGGTGCTGCAGTGGGCAAAGAGCGCCAGGAGCAGCACGTGGAATAACAGTGTGCTCCGCATCTATCAGGACCTAAGCCAGGAGGTGGCTCGGCGGCGAGCAGCCTTTAAGAATGTCAAGGAGGTGCTGTTCAAGAAGCACGTGAAGTTTGGTCTGCTGTTCCCAGCTCGGCTATGGGTCACGCACCAGGGTCAACACCACTACTTTTCCGAGCCCGAAGAAGCGATGGATTTTGTGAGGGACCTGGGGCTGGTCCCGAAAGGAGGCCCCAAGGACGCGAGTTAGGGCCCGAGGATTTCTGTGGGGAGGAACGCCGAATGTGCCTGGACCGCTGCTCAACGGTTTGCTGGGCCAATGGGGCCAAGTGGAACATTTGAGACTCTTTCCTTTGTTCATGGACATTTATGTGCTTTTTCTCTTTTTTCTATGTTTTTTCCCCCTTTTTTTTTCTGTTTGGGCTTTTTGTGCAGCTCGCGGAAGACACTGGAGCCGGCTTGCCCCAGTGGGTGGGGAGGAGGGCGGGGAAACAAGGGGAATGGGACAGGAAGGCGCCGGAGTGTTGAGTCACCGGGCTAGCAGATTGGCTAGTCAAGGAAGTCAGATGGGGGGGAAAGCTATAGCCAGTAGATGGCAGGGGTGGGGGTATCGGGAGATGGGGTTAGGGGAGGGGGGGGTTGTTCTGCTGACGGGAGAGGGACTTGAAATAGGCACTGGAAAGGAGGTCGAGGGTGGAGGCAGCTATAGGGCGGGCCAGGAAGGGCGCGACGCACGGGTCAGGGGCCGGCCCGAGAAAGGCTATGGCTGACCGGCGGGGTGGGGGGGGTGGGATGTGCCCCCCGACCAGGCTGATCACCTGGAACGTCAAGGGACTGAATGGGCCGGTTAAGAGGGCGCGGGTGTTCGCGCACTTGCGGGCCCTGAGGGCGGACGTAATTATGTTGCAGGAGACACATCTGAAAGTGTCAGACCAGACCAGGCTAAGGAAGGGCTGGATTAGCCAGGTCTTCCACTCGGACTTGGACTCGAAGTCCAGAGGGGTGGCAATCATGATCAACAAGCGTGTGCAATTTGAGGCAGAGGGCATATCCGCAGACAGGGGGGGCAGATACCTGATGGTACGGGGCAGGCTGGAGGGGAGAAGAGTGGTGCTGGTGAATATATATGCCCCGAACTGGGATGACGTGGACTTCATTAAAAGAGTGCTGGGGAAGATCCCGGACTTGGATTCTCGCAGGCTAATAATGGGAGGGGACTTTAACATGGTCCTTGACCCGACTTTGGATCGGTCGTGTCCCAGAACAGGTAGACTCTCAGCAATGGCAAGGGAGCTGAAAGGGTTTATGGAGCAAATGGGGGCAGTGGACCCCTGGAGGGAGGGACAGCCAACAGGAAGGGGCTACTCGTTTTACTCGCACGTCCACAAAGTATATTCCAGGATAGATTTCTTTGTGCTAAGCAGGGACTGTAGGGGGGAGGTAAAGAACACGGAATACTCAGCAATTACCATTTCAGACCATGCCCCGCATTGGGTGGACCTGCAGTTAGGGGGAGCGAGTTATCAACGCCCGCAATGGAGGCTAGATGTGGGATTGCTGTCGGAGGAGGGGATCTGCGAGAGGCTTCGGAAATGTATAAAAAATTACCTGCAGGTGAATGACACTGGGGAGGTCTCAGCGGCGACCGTGTGGGAGGCGCTAAAGGCAGTAGTGCGGGGGGAGCTGATTTCAATTGGGGCCCATAGAGCCAAGGCAGACCGGGCAGAGATGGATAGATTGGTCAGGGAAATGGGCCGGATAGATGAAGAGCACGCGGAGTCCCCGGGGGAGGTTTTACTCAGGGAGAGGCAGAGGCTACAGGCGGAACTGGGGGCACTATCCACGAGCAGGGCCGTGGAACAGCTTAGGAAGGCGAGGGGAGTGGTGTACGAGTATGGGGAAAAGGCTAGCAGACTGTTAGCGCAGCAACTTAGGAGGAGGGAGGCGGCCAGGGAAATAGGTAGAGTGAGGGACGAGGGGGGGCACAAAGTGGAGGATCCGGCAGAATTGAATAGGGTATTCCGGGACTTCTATCGTAAGCTGTATACTTCGGAGCCGCCAGAAGAACCGGAGGGGATGAAAAGGTTTCTGGATGGGTTAACATTCCCAACAGTTGGGGGGGGGGGGCGAGTGGAAGAGCTGGGGGCCCCGATTAGAGTAGAGGAGGTATTGGGGGGCCTAAAGGCCATGCAGTCGGGGAAGTCCCCGGGGCCGGATGGATACCCAGTAGAGTTTTATAGGAAGTTCTCGGAGCTGGTGGGCCCGGTCTTGGCGAGGGTTTTCAATGAGGCAAGGGACAGAGGGACCCTGCCGCCGACGATGTCTCAAGCCACCATATCTCTGATATTAAAGCGGGGTAAAGACCCGGAGGTGTGCGGGTCCTACAGGCCAATCTCCCTGATTAATGTAGATGCCAAGCTCCTGGCAAAGGTACTGGCGGGTAGAATGGAGGACTGTGTACCGGAGGTGATTGGGGAGGATCAAACGGGGTTCGTGAAAGGTAGGCAGCTGGCGGCCAATCTGAGGAGATTGCTCAATGTGATAATGATGCCCCCGGCGGGTAGAGAGGTGGAGGTAGTGGTGGCTATGGACGCCGAGAAGGCCTTTGACCGGGTGGAGTGGGAATATCTATGGGAGGTGCTCGGACGGTTTGGGTTCGGGGAGGGATTGGTGGATTGGATCAAATTATTATATCAGGCCCCGAGGGCCAGCGTCAGGACCAACAGAGAAGTGTCGGAGTACTTTAGGTTGTACCGAGGGACCAGGCAGGGCTGCCCGCTCTCCCCGCTGCTGTTTGCGCTGGCCATAGAGCCGCTGGCGATTGCGCTGAGAGCCGCAGAGGGTTGGAAGGGGATGGTGAGGGGCGGGGTTGAACATAGGGTTTCTCTTTATGCAGACGACCTGCTCCTGTACGTGTCGGACCCAGTGGCCGGGATGGGAACTAGACTGGGAATGCTGAGGGAGTTCGGCCAGTTCTCAGGATACAAATTAAATACGGTCAAGAGTGAAATGTTTGTGGTACAGGCAAGGGGCCAGGAGAACAGATTGAGAGGGCTACCGTTTAGGTTAGTTGAGGAAAATTTCCGGTATTTGGGAATCCAGGTGGCACGAGACTGGGGCAGGCTGCATAAGTTAAATTTGGCCAGGGTGGTGGAGCAAATGAAGGGAGAGTTTCGGAGATGGGATGCACTCCCGCTGTCGCTGGCAGGGAGGGTGCAGACTGTAAAGATGACAATCCTCCCTCGATTTTTGTTTATTTTTCAGTGCCTCCCGATCTTTATCCCACAGTCCTTCTTCAAAAGAGTTAACGGGCTGATCATGAGCTTTGTCTGGGCGGGAAAGTCTCCGCGGGTGAAGAAGGCAATGTTGGAGAGGAACCGTAGCGAGGGGGGGCTGGCGTTGCCGAGTCTGGTCAATTATTACTGGGCGGCCAACATCGCTATGATAAGGAAGTGGATGGTGGGTACGGGGTCTATTTGGGAGCGGGTGGAGGCGGCTTCGTGCAGGGGCTCCAGTTTGGAAGCCCTGGTCACGGCTCCTCTACCGCTGCCGCCGGCCAAGTACACCACCAGCCCGGTAGTGGTGGCGACCCTGCGGATATGGGGCCAGTGGAGGAGGCATGTGGGGGAGATGGGGGCGTCTGTCTGGGCGCCAATCTGCGACAACCATCGGTTTGCCCCCGGCAGTATGGATGGGGGGTTCCGAGTATGGCGGCGAGCAGGGGCGGGAAGGGTGGGTGATATGTTCCTGGAAGGGAGCTTCGCGAGTTTGAGGAGCTTGGAGGAGAAATTTGGGTTGGTAAGGGGAAATGATTTTAGATACCTACAGCTGCGGGACTTTGTTCGTAGACAGGTCCCATCTTTCCCGCGCCTCCCGCCAATGGGGATCCTAGACAGAATAGTCTCTGGGAGGGACGAAGGGGAGGGTAGAGTCTCGGGTATTTATAAGGTGCTCATGAGGGAGGAAGGGTCCCAGACAGAGGAACTGAAACTTAAATGGGAGGAGGAGCTAGGCGGGGAAATGGAGGAAGGGCTGTGGGCAGAGGCCCTGAGTAGGGTAAACTCGACCGCGACATGTGCAAGGCTCGGGCTGATCCAATTTAAGGTCGTTCACCGGGCCCATATGACGGTGCCTCGGATGAGCAAATTTTTCGGGATAGAGGACAAATGCGCTAGGTGCGCGGGAGGACCAGCGAACCATGTGCACATGTTTTGGGCATGCCCCGAGCTGAGGGGGTACTGGGAGGGATTTGCGGGGGTCATGTCCCAGGTGCTAAAAACAAGGGTGGTGATGAGTCCAGGGGTGGCAATTTTTGGGGTTTCGGAAGACCCAGGCGTCCAGGGGGAGAAAGCGGCCGATGTGCTGGCCTTTGCTTCCCTGATAGCCCGGCGACGAATATTATTGGCGTGGAGGGACTCAAAGCCCCCGAAGACTGAGTGGTGGCTTGCGGACATGTCAAGTTTCCTGGGGATGGAAAAAATTAAGTTCGCCTTGAGGGGATCTGTGCAGGGGTTCACCCGGAGGTGGCAACCATTTATTGACTTCTTTGCGGGAGAGTGAGCGTCAGCAGGGGGGTGGGGGGGGGGGGGGGGTAGAGTAGAGTAGGAGGGAAAATATGGCGGGTAGTACGGGTGGGAGGGGAGCGGGCTTGTGCAATACGGTACGATGGAAGTATTGAAAGTACGTGTATGTTTGCACATTTTTGCCTTTTTTTGCTTCCTTTCTGATGATGTCTGTAACTGTTTATAAAGCCAAAAACTACCTCAATAAAATTGTTTATTAAAAAATTTAAAAAAAAAAAAAGATATATCATGAGGAACTGCCCAGAGTGGGACTGGAACTCACACATTCTCCTGAGGGGTGAGAGATTGCTCGCTGAGCCACAAAAACGGGTGGCACCGTAGCACAGTGGTTAGCACTGTTGCTTCACAACGCCAGGGACTCCCGGCTCGGGTCACTGTCTGTGCGGAATCTGCACGTTCTGCCCGTGCGTTTCATCCGGGTGCTCCGATTTTCCCCCCACGAGTCTCGAAAGACTCAGGTAAATTGTTCATTCGGAATTCTCCCTCCGTGTACCCGAACAGGCGCCGGAATGTGGCGACTAGGGGCTTTTTCACAGTAACGTCATTGCAGTGTTAATGGAAGTCTACTTGTCACGCTAATAAAGATTATTATTATTATGAGAAGACCGCCTAATCGACGTAGAACCAACAATGGCAGCGGTTAGGAGACAACGGCCTTTTAAATGTGGTGGAATAAATGTCAACGAGATAAAACAAAAGCTGCTTTCACTCTGGGTTGTGAAAGGGGAAGAACCGAAGCATTCCTCTCCAAGCCCTCCTGTCCATCAGCCAGAGCCTTCCCAGGGTCAAACGCATTACAAGAATACAAGGCTTTGAGTGGAAGCTGAATACCTTTGATCAACTTAATCCGTTCTGGTTACAGAAACAGACATGTGGTATTTCAGCGCTGTCACCCCCCCCCCCCCCCCCCCCCCCCGCTGTCTGAATTGGTCTTTATCAGTTTGAGACACGCGCAGCCAATCCCTTTCCCCTTTGATCAGAAAACCAAAGAATCTGGATTGCTCAAATTGGATTATATTTATTAGTGATCCAGCATTTCAGTCTGATATCGGGCACCTTGTTATGTCTGGAATGATATCTAAAATAACTTGCTGTACGGGGTCCAGTTACAAGTATTCGCAGAGCGATCGGCAGCATTTTCCTCCCACGTGCCTCAGGCCTTCCTCCTCCTTCGTTCCTGGGCCAGAGTTGCACGATTCTAGGATTGCTGGCTCTCATTGATTGTCCTGAAGTGTCTCGGGATTAAAGATTAGCTCTCGTGAGCAACCCAGGAGAAAATAAAAAATTCAAGGATCACAGAGAGGTGGTGGGCACAGCTGTAGCTAGCGGCCAGTTACAGGTCAAAGTCCTGCCACTGCACGCAGGCGGAGATTTCGGCCTCGTCCATACAGCCCCAAGAGGAGGAGGTTAGATCTCCCCCCCCACCCCACCCCACCCCACTCACAGAAGGAACACGTGAATGCAGCGCCCGATTGGAGACGGTCGGAGGAGTGGAAACAAGAGTCCATGCGATGTGGCAGAATCTGTTGCCACGAGAGATTACGGACTTGAGTGCAAATCCATTGAGGTTGGTGGGGAGGAGGTTTGGGGGGGGGGGGCACATCTTTGGCTCTATGATGGCTGAAGAGACTAATTGTTGAGAGGCAGGTTCTGTCACAAGTGCTACACGTGAATCTACCCGGTGCTGTTATGGGCTGTTGCTTTGGTGCCGGTGCCTATTGCCGAGCCGCTGTAACCACTGGTCACCGCGGTGGTGCACGACAGCCCACAGGAGGTGTCACCATTTTCCTCTACTGTCAGGTAGCAATTCCCAGGCGCAATAATCAATGTTCAGGGCCTTCAGGTCACACTATCGGGCATCCTTAAACTGGAACCTTGGGTGTCCTACTGCTCATTTAGCCCGGCGATCTCACCGCACAGAAAATCCCTGAGTGTTGACTGCCTTCCTATGGACGTCCCCAAGCCATCAAAGCTGCCTGAGTTTGATCAGTCCTAACAAACTTGAGAACTCGGTCTTTGAGAGGATTGCCACATTTGTGATTTTGTCCTGCTGGGATATACACATAATGCAAAGATGGAAATTGTTGAGCTTCATTTTTTTTTTAGCGGTAGGTCATCCATGTTTCACAGCCATAGAGCCTGGTGCTGAGACCACAGGCCTTATAAATCATCAGCTTGATCCCAAAGGTCAGCTTGAATTTTTGTTATTCATTCGTGGAATATTGACTTCTCTGGCTCGGCCAGCATTTGTTGTCCATCCCTAATTGTCCATGAGAAGGTGGTGGTGAGCTGCCTTCTTGAACCGCTGCAGTCCATGTGATGTAGGTACACCCAGAGTGCTGTTAGGGAGAGACTTCCAGGATTCTGACTCGGCGACAGTGAAGAAACGGCCAATATATTATATTTCTGAGTCAAGGTGGTGAGTGACTTGGATGGCAACTTGCAGGTGGTGGTATTCTCCTGCATCTGCTTCCCTTGTCCTAGGTGGTCGTGTTCATGAGTTTAGAAAGAGCCGTCTAACTAATCTTGGTGTGTTCCTGCAGTGCATCTTGTAGATGGTACACACGGCTGCCACTGTGTGTTGGTGGTGGATGAGTTGAATGTTGAAAGTGGTGAATCGAGTACCAATCAAGCCAGCTGCCTTGTCTTGGATGGTGACAAGCTTCTTGAGCGTTGTTGGAGTTGCACTCATCCAGGCAAGTAAGTAAGACAACTAATCAATAAGAATAAACAACAGCACCTCCTCCACAATAGATCTCAATACCAGGGCCCCGCAAGGCTGCATACTTAGCCCCCTACGATACTCCCTGTACACACATGACTGCATGGCAAAATTTGGTTCCAACTCTATCTACAAGTTTGCTGACGGTACGACCATAGTGGGTCAGATCTCGAACAATAATGAGTCAGAATACAGGATGGAGATTGAGAACCTAGTGGAGTGGTGCAGCGGGAACAATCTCTCCCTCAATGCCAGCAAAACTAAAGAGCTGATCATTGACTTCAGGAAGCAAAGTACTGTACACACCCCTGTCAGCATCAACGGGGCCGAGGTGGAGATGGTTAGCAGTTTCAAATTCCTAGGGGTGCACATCTCCAAAAAGCTGTCCTGGTCCACCCACGTTGACACTACCACCAAGAAAGCACAACAGCGCCTATACTTCCTCAGGAAACTAAAGAAATTCGCATGCCCACATTAACTCTTACCAACTTTTACAGATGCACCATAGAAAGCATCCTATCGGGCTGCATCACCACCTGGTTTGGCAATTGCTGGGGCCAAGATCGCACAAAACTTCAGAGAGTCCTGAACACAGCCCAGTCCATCACACAAACCTGCTTCCCATCTATTGACACCTCCCGCTGCCTGGGGAAAGTGGGCAGCATAATCAAAGACCCCTCCCACCCGGCTTACTTACTCTTCCAACTTCTTCCATCGGGCAGGAGATACAGAAGTCTGAGAACATGCACGAACAGACTCAAAAGCAGCTTCTTCCCCACTGTTACCAGACTCCTAAATGACCCTCTTATGGACAGACCTCATTAACACTACACCCTGTATGCTTCACTCGATGCTGGTGTTATGTATTTACATTGTGTACCTTGTGTTGCCCTATTATGTATTTTCTTTTATTTCCTTTTCTTTTCATATACTGAATGATCTGTTGAGCTGCTCGCAGAAAAATACTTTTCACTGTGCCTTGGCACAAGTGGCAATAAACAAACAAACAAGCATGTTTGTGTCTTGTTGTGCCTTGTAGATGGTGGTCAGCCTTTGGGGAGTCAGGAGGTGAGTTACTCACCGCTGGACTCCTAGCCTCTGACCTGCTCTGGTAGCCACAGTATTTATATGGCTTGTCCAGTTCAGTTTCTGGTCAATGATAACCCCCAGGATATTGGTAGTGCTGGATTCAGCGATGTAAATGCCATTGAATGTCACGAGGAATGGCTAGATTATGTCTTACTGGAGATGGTCTTGGCCTTTCCCTTGTGTGCATGAATGTTATTTGCAACTTGTCATCTCGAGCCGGGATATTTATCCAGGTCTTGCTGCATATGATGTTATTTCATGCAAGTTTTTTGAGTTGGCCAAGGTGGCAGCTGCTATGATTGAATCAGTAGTTCTAATTCTATTATTGCGAGGCCATTCTCCAATACAACTCTAAAATGGTCCCTTTTTGTACTTCAGACTAGACTGTGCGGGGATGCGTTTCCTGTGGTATTTTGTACCACAGGCGCATGTGATCAAGGCTGACAGCAAACACATGAAGCAAAAAGGTTGAGGTCATTTGCACATGTGTGTGACATGCATGATTACACTACCTCAGATTTTCCTCACTTTTCTGTGATTAACTATTGATCTCCAAACCACCTTGGCTTGTTGTATGATTCCACCACCTCCTTCTTCCAGTGCCACATCGGCAAATTCCCTGTAAAGTAGGTGGAAAATTATTCCCAGAATTTTAGGTGCAGCAAGAAGTGAACTAACTTTTCATGTGTTGAATGGTTTAATTTTCCTCTCTGAAATCAGGCTGCTGGCTTTGTTACTGTCTCTCTCAATGAATTTTAATGACGTCAGCATGAGACAGATTAAAAATGACAGAATTTCCACAGTTGCATGTTCTGACACAGCCCGCGCTGAATGTGCGCAAGCTGTGGTTTTGCTTGAGGCCTTTATTTCCATATTTTAAAATGGAAAATATGGTGTGATTTTCATCCCTTCCTCCAGTCAAATTAGATCTAGCATATATTACTGAGATTAGCAGGAAATTTGAGTGTCCATCCCCCTATTATGCTCCCACAGGAAATTCCAGCTCAGAGAAGAATTCTCCCAGGTCTCTGTCGGCAGGATCAGTGGCGGGTGGGAGGTAGGGTTGGGCGGGGGGGGGGGGGGGGGGGGTCAATTCGGGGGGAGGTTCAAAAGTCGGTTTCACAATGGCGTGAGGTGACATTGGAGTCTCCCAATACTGCCCACCATGGCGGCTGGCGATACTGCTGGAGGCCAGCGTGAAACCGATTTGCATCCTGCTAATAGATGCGGATGAAATCCCGACCGGAATCTTGCCCCTCTGTCTCGGATATACCGTGACGTCAGCAGGGAAACATGCCAGTCCAGAACACGTCTGGACTAACATGCCGTGCAAAAGTCAGGACTTACCTTTAGGGCCTTGGTCAACACACGGAGGTCTGACAACAAGATGGAGGCCTCCAGCTACTGGACCCTGGAGCAACATGTGTAGCACAAGGTAGATGGAGCTTCAGCCTTGTGGCTCCTCCCAGAAAAGGTAGGAGCTCGCCACGCATCAACCTCGCTCAAGCTTCCGTCCTTTGTCCACACTTTCTTCCGGGGCCATCGCCATGGGACTGGATCGCCGAGCTGCAGGATGGAGGGCAGCAGGGTGCACTATTGGGCATCAAGGGACTTTTGAAGGGGCCGTTAAAGACGGCTAGGCGAGGACTAAAGATGTGGTGAGAGTGTGGGGGCCTAGAGCAGGGCATTGGTGGTTGGGCTTGTTGAGAAGGGTATTACAGGGATACAGTGAGGCAGCAGGGCAATGGAGGGTGTGGTGATATACCTGTGAATAATATTGTATATAGTTAGCAATGTGACCTCCAACCAGGTGGTGGCATCAGACATCGGTCATGTGACATCCGACTCTCGCCAGTTGGCGTACAACAGGACAGTCGCACATAGGGTAGTTCCAGGAGAGTTCACAAAACTCAAATAGTAACTTGGTCTGTATAGTACTCTGTATGTTATCTTTCCAGGTGTTGATCAATAAATTATCATTCTAATTAAGTCACCAGCAGTTCTGTGTGCATCATTGCAACGGCAAGGTCACAGAACACAACATGGTACCAGGAGTCTTGAACGTTTAAAGATAACAGCAGTAAAGATGAATGAAACCGGCCAAAGAACGAAAAAGAGAAGATTCTTCCACCGGCCTGGTGAACTATGGCCATTGGCGACTCAACGCAACAAACGATGGTGAAGTTCGAGATGGAAGGTTTAAAGGCACCCCACCAGCTTCAAGCCTTGAGTAACGTAGACGAATACTGCCGTGTTTTCAAACAGCAGTTTAAACTCTATGTCTCGGCCCTCGGCCTGTAGGTGCAGCCTGATGAAAGACGCATTGCATTGCAGCTCACGGTGGCAGGTCCACAAGCAATCAAAGTCTACAATACCTTCGCTTTTGATAGCGAAAAGGAAAGCAAGAGCTACGATCAGTTGATAAAGTACTTCGATCGGCATTGCTCTCCAAAAAAAAAGAAACATTTGAAAGAAACATTTTTCGTACGTGCAGCTAAAAGCCAAGAGAATCTTTCGACAGTTTTGTAACCGACTTGAGGCTGAAGGCCCAGTCCTGCAATTTCAGTGATCTAAAATCATTGATGATCCGCGACCAAATATTATTTGGCATATCGAATGATAAGCTCCGTGAGAGATTGCTACGGGAAGAAGACCTGAAATTGGAAAATGCGATTAAGATTTGCCATGTGAGATGAGTTGGCTGCACAGCAGATCAGTACACTCACTTTCAAAGATTTTAGCACCAATGTGGAAGAAGATGACAGCGCCATCAGCACTGTGACACAGTTCAATAAGAAACGTGGGACGGGATTCTCCCAAAAATCGGCTCGGCATGAGTTGCGCTGCCCACCTCGGAGAATGGCAGGGTCCGGCGTGACTCAATGGGCCCCCGGGGCTGCCCGAATTCTCTGCCCCGTGATGGGCTGAAGTCCCGCCCGTCTGTTGCCAGTCCCTCCGGCGTAAATTGGAGTAGGTCCCTTACCGACGGGACCTGGTGGCACGGGCGGCTTCCGGGGTTCTTGGGGGGGGCGCAGGGGGATCTGGCCCCAGGAGGTGCCCCCACAGTGGCCTGGCCCTCGATCGGGTCCCACCGATCCGCGGGCAGGCCTGTGCCGTGTGGGCACTCTATCCTTCTGCACCAGAGGCTGTACCGATCCGCCATTCCCGGTGCAGGAGCGAAGCCCTCTGCTCATGTGCGGGGATGACGCCAGCACACGCTGGCTCACCCGCGCATGCGCCAACTCGCGCCGTCCAGCGGAGGCCCTTCGGCGCCGGTTGGCGTGGCGCCAAGCTCCTTTCCCACCGACCAGCGGGGCGCAGACCATTCCGGGGCGGGCCTAGTCCCTGAAGGTGCGGAGGATTCCACACCTTCGGGGCGGCACGACGCCGGAGTGGTTCACGCTACTCCATCCCGCTGGAGTTGCCCGCCCCGCCGATTACGGAAGAATCCCGCCCGTGGTGTCAGTGCGGGCGGCCATTTTAAATGGCCGACAGGAGCCTCCATCTTATGTCAGAAATGTGACAACCGACATGGCCCATGGCAATGTCGAGCACATGGAAAAGTATGCTCCAGGTGTGGCCGTACAAATCATTTTGAGAAACAATGTTTTTCACGTCATACAGTGGACCAAATCAGATCAGTTAACACAGTTGATGAGATGCTTCCGGACCAACAGTTCTTCACCGATCTCATCAGTGAGATCAATGAAGAGTTCAACCGATAAAAGTGAAGAAGTCCTTCTGAAAGGTCGTGATGATAGTAAGGACAAACCTGATGCCATCGTAACCAGATGGAAAACTTTAGCGTGGATGAATGACACACTGGTAAAATGCGACCTCGACATGGGAATGAGGGCCAACCTCCTCAGTCTGTCCGGTTTTCACGGACTGCACATTAAGCCGTAAATTGCCGATCAACCGAGATTGCCAATACACTACGGTGGGAAGGAGATTTAGACGTTGGGTGAATATGAACTTGAATTAAGCTTGTACGACACAACGTACATGTTACCATTTTCTATTGTGGACATGAAAAGCGAGTCTATCATAGGAGTGCATTTGAGTGAGGCCCTGAACTGAGTTGAGCGGCTGTATGTTCCAGACAGCGAGTGGCCAGACAAATACTACAAATCTCATTGAAATATGCTGGTGCAGTCATTCGATGAGAAACAGGCGACAGTCCAGGCAGAGGATGGCAGATCAGATGAAGAGATGGAAGAGTCAAAGGGAATTCCAGACTTCTGGCTAACAGTCTTCAAGAATATGTACATATTCAATGGTATGATACAGGAGCATGCTGAGCCCATATTAAAGCTGGTTTAGCACAGGGCTAAATCGCTGGCTTTGAAAGCAGACCAAGGCAGGCCAGCAGCACGGGTTCAATTCCAGTACCAGCCTCCCCAAACAGGCGCCGGAATGTGGCAACTAGGGGCTTTTCACAATAACTTAATTTGAAGCCTACTTGTGACAATAAGTGATTTTCATTTCATTTACAAGATGTGAACGTTAAATGCTCAGAGGATGAACAGCCAATGAGCTTCACTCTGGAGTTTAAGCTTGACCCGAATTAGTATTTTACAAATGAGGTAATTACGAAAGTATACCAGCTGGAATCACGGCCCGACAAGCTTGAATTTTCATTGTTTGACGAACCAGAAATCATGGGATGCACAGGATGCCAGATCAACTGGAAGAAAGAAAGAAATGTCACACTGTAAACCATTAAAACGAAGCCAAAGCATATGGGTTGGAGTACTTGTAAAACAGTTACGAAAACTGTACCAAATGACTCAGCCTTCAATTTCTTCAGTCCTCCTGAAGTTCTACAGCATGGAAAGTTAAATCAAAGTTCTGCAGCAGGGCAGCACGGTGGCCTAGTGGTTAGCACAACCGCCTCACGGCACTGAGGTCCCAGGTTCGATCCCGGCTCTGGGTCACTGTCCGTGTGGAGTTTGCACATTCTCCCCGTGTCTGCGTGGGTTTCGCCCCCACAACCCAAAAATGTGCTGAGTAGGTGGATTGGCCACGCTAAATTGCCCCTTAATTGGAAAAAATAATTGGGTAATCTAAATTTTAAAAAAAAATAAAATAAAAAAAAAAAAAAAAAAAAATAAAAAAGTTCTGCAGCAAAACTCGTTGCTGACTTTGAAATTGGTCGCCTCCTGCGCGAACACATAATTCCGTGTGCAATGTTGTATTTTCCAGGAGAAGTCTTTGCGGATGATGCAGACTCCGATGATGAGTGCTACGATGATATCCACGAAGACCATACATACGATGCCAAAAGTAAAGGCTCAGAGGGTGAGCCAGATGAGGACGACTGTGAAATGTGAGTAAGGTTGTGTCACGGGAGTGACGGGAAACTCGATGAGGAAGCCTGTGCAGAGCTGCTCCAGAGATTTGGCGGGAATGTTGAGGTGGTCACAAGGGAGGCCCAGTCTGCGCAGGACACCGGGAAGTGTGAAAGCTCTGAGATGGCGCGCACAGAGATGGAAAGTGAGGTTGCAGTAGCAGACACCTCGGAGGGAAAAGACTCAGCAGTGAACAAAATAATAACGGAAGCTATAACAGCAATTCTGGAGAAACTGGCTCCAGAGGCACATTGTGAATCGTCTCTGGCCTCTGGAATGGTTCCAGTAGTGGACTCCCCAATGCTTGAGGCCATTCCCCTTAAGATGAGTTAGAGAACCAAGTATATATTGGTATGTAGTTTTATGACAATGGATGATACGTTTATAATATCACAGGAAGAGGACGAGCCATTACTTGGTTCTTCAGGACCAAATAACATATGCATTGTAATTTCGAGGAGCCATCACTTGGGGCTCCAACACAGGACGTAGGGACAGCACCCAACGTTGGGTATGTGGATCCAACCCAGACACCAGAGTGCGAGGTTCTGCAGCCACCCACTGAAGGGGCGGACTTGACCACGACCGCACAGTCCCTCGGCAGCACGGCAACACGAGACGTCTCCCCAGGCAATGCACAAACTACTGCTCCCATGGCGCAGGCCACCGGCAAGACAGGGGCTACCAAACCCAAGCGAGAAAAGAGGAGCAGTCACAAAATCAGTCACAAAATCGTTCTCAAAACAAAAAAAGAGGAAGGGGAGGAGAGTGGGGGATACCGTGAGTCTCACTGATGACACCAAGCATCTGACAATGCAGGGGCCTTGATAATGCTCCCAAGATAGGAACTCCAATCCCACCAGGACAATTATGGAATTTAATTCAATTAATTAATAAACAGGAATAGAAAGCTAGCCTCATTAGGGCGACCAAGAAACTATCAGAGCGTTGTGAAAACCCGATTGGTTCTCAGATACGCTGGAGGAGGAAATCTGACCTCTCCGTGACTCCAGACTCCAGCAATGTGGTTGACATTGAACTGCCCTCTTCAATGGCTCAGCAAGTCACTCAGTTGTATCAAAGCGGATCAGTGGGTGTATTGCCCCACATGGAGTGTTTGAAGAAGGAAGCGTTCCACTGCCACTTTATCGGCGGCCATTAAGGATGAGCAATAAATGCCAGGGATGCTCATATTTGTTAAAACGAACAAAAGATAAACCCTTCCTATGCTGGAATTTTCAAGGAGCTGTACTGTACACCAGAATCCCCTAATGCAAGAGCCAATTCATTCAATGAGAGGAGGGAATCACTGCCACAGGAGGCCCACCCCGCTTGAATCTACAGTCTTCTGGCTTTTAAAACATATGTTTCATCTCATTTCATCAGGACTTTCTGATTTACCTCTCCTTCACCCTCTGACCCTGCACCCTGACCTTTCACCTCAGCTTCCCCCAATAAACTTTTTAAAAGTATTCTCATTCTTCCCTGAAGAAAACAAAATTTGGAGCCAGACCTTAGATCTGAGGTGGGGGTAACATCATTCATGGCATAAAAGCTCAGGAGACCCGAGGAGGTGAATCAAAACGGCGGTTTATTTTCAGCCAAAAAAAGGTGGCAATGCGGCCTACAGCACATAGTTCCCAACCGGGCCTACCGATCAGGCTGCTCCCAATCGGTGCCGTCTTTTAAGAGATGATTCTATGAGCCCCCCCCCCCAGCTGATTGCCCTCTGTCCATTAGTGGGG
This sequence comes from Scyliorhinus canicula, assembly GCF_902713615.1. Taxonomy (NCBI): domain Eukaryota; kingdom Metazoa; phylum Chordata; class Chondrichthyes; order Carcharhiniformes; family Scyliorhinidae; genus Scyliorhinus; species Scyliorhinus canicula. The sequence continues at coordinate 133,150,880 of NC_052160.1, forward strand.
GAGATCGAATTCAATCAGCCCGATGGGGAATCAATCGGTCCCATGGGTCTCGTGAGAGTTATTACAAATGGGGAATCATAAAAATAAGAAAAGTGCGGTTACCGATAGCCCCTCAGATAATTTGTTCCAGTGCCCGTGAGAGTTAAAAAGCCACAAATACTGACTTTCTACTTTGTTTCATCTTTCGTTTTAAATTTAGAGCACCCAATTATTCTTTTCCAATTAAGGGGCAATTTAACGTGGCAAATCCACCCACCCTGCACATCTTTTTGGGTTGTGGGGATGAGACCCACGCAGACACGGGGAGAATGTGCAAACACCAAACGGACAGTGACCCTGGGCTGGGATTGAACCCGGGTCCTCAGCGCCATGAAGCAGCAGTGCTAACCACTGCTCCACCGTGCCGCCCTGTTACTTTGCTTCATCTTAATGCATAATAATCGCCTGTTATTCCCAGGAGCATTTTCTGCAAGACAATGTTTGTCTCCTGATACAGGAAGATAATCGCCTCAATCTGCCTCTCACTTCTCCTCGACAATCCCACCTTCCTCAGCCCGCCACTTCTCACTCCTACAGTGATGAGCCATCAATTGCACGAGAGACGAGTTGCTTTACAAAAGTTAGGCTTTAATAAGCTAGAACTTAGCCCTGCGGTTGTCTACAATAAAATGGACGACCACCGGGCATTTGACTATTTATACCTCGGCAAGGAGGCGTGGTTAATTCAGCCTCTCGACCAATCGGAGAGCTGTCACATGACTGGTCTCAACCAATCGGTCGAGAGGCACATGACCGGCCAGGGCCAATGGTAAGCCGGTGTTCTGCCCCAATGGCAGACAGCTATGCAAATCATATCACCACATACAGGAAAGACATCTCGACCCTCCCCTGCTTAGTTTACACAGGCTGTACATTCATCATATTACAAATTGCAAACATTGAAGGGCTGGTACTCATCCATGGACTAAAAGAATAACCTTTGAACTAATTATGAATTTAGCACTAAGTCACTGCAAAATATCCGGCTGTTTCCGACATACATGAGAAAGAAATGCTGATAGATACTAAGATGAGATAGATGGAACGGTAACCAATGGGGTACAGTAACATGCTGGATATCTTCTTCTTCGGCGATCACTCGCTAACGAGTATGATTGTCCACCCAAGATACTCTGTGTTACTGGTCACGGGTTCTGTGGGTCCTTGCGTGGCTGATGTGCCCAATCCTAGACCCGCATCTTCGATCGCACATTTGGCAGGTGTTTCCAAAAGGTGGGATTGGTTCTTCGACTCGGGATCGCTGGCATTCCTTTCTCAGGCTCCTTTCCCGAGCCTCCTCTTGCCATCGGGCGCACTCGAACAATTCTGTCCCTTCAATCAGGACACTCCTCCGAGTAGGTCATGTCTGAGCAAGAGTCTCCCAGGCATTGATGCCTTTCTTGCGGTAAACCTTCAGGGTACTTTGAAGAGCTTCCTTTGACCTTGTCTTGATCGGGAGCTTTCCTTGAGCTGGGGAAGAAGATTTGCTTTGGTAGTCGGGAGTCGGGACCCTGACATCCATGGCCAGCTCAGCGGAGTTGGCTTCGGATGGTTGTGACCTCGATGCTGGTGTTCTTGGCTCCTTCAAGGACCCTGAAGTTGGTGGCCTGCCCTCCCAGCTGATGCTGGTTATAATCTTTTACTAATAACAATAATCACTAGATGAAACAAAGAAAGGCAGGGGTGATTTCTACTGGTGGGGCACTGTAACAAAACTAAAATATCCAAAGGAAACTTAACTAATTAAATTAAAGTGTCTTTCGTGAGGTGATGATGCATTCCAGTCGCCGTGGAGACCACTGCTCACGGAATGCCTGAAGCATGTGATGGACACCACGTGTCCCTCTCCAAGGATACATGGCCCTGACACATAGGCACGGTAGAGGGGCACATAGCCGGGTCAGACCACCCCTCTGACCACCCGCTGGCCAACTTGGCCAGGCCCCAGGAGCAGGCCTACGAGGAGGACCTCCTCCCCCAGCCCCACCACCACCCTCTCTCCGCACCGAGTGAAGCACGGTGGTTGTGACTCCGGACTATCTAGAAGTTTCAACTAATGATCTAAATAGAAGCCGAGGACAGTTAAATTCAGCTAATAAAATCAGGAGTTAAATGTTTTCCTCTAACCTTTGCGTAAGATATTGTATTGGAAAATAGTTTGTCAGGAAACTGTACAGTTCGGCGTTCAAAAAGCAGCGAGTGCCTGTATGAAAAAAGAAAATAATTTTTGTGTTAAAAGTAAAGCGGCAATCAGTAATGTTGACCGAGGGATTATCAGATTGTCATAAAAGTCAGACCTGTTTCTCTGTTGTGTTTTAGGGCAGGAAATCCGCCATCTGTACACATTCAGCAGCAGGTTCCCGCATCTCCACAGTAATGACATAGGAATAGAGAGGATTGTTTACCCCTCCAACCTGCTGCTACCATTCCAACTATTTTGGTTCAACACAAATGACCAAAAAACTAAATCAAATTAACCGAGGAACAAATTATCGGGTCTGTCCCCGAAAGGGATACTGCCTTAAACAACAAACGAATCACAAATGAAACCGAAAACATCTACCATGCCATTAAAATACAGCGGGCAGGGCAGCACGGTGGCCTAGTGGTTAGCACAACCGCCTCACGGCGCTGAGGTCCCAGGTTCGATCCCGGCTCTGGGTCACTGTCCGTGTGGAGTTTGCACATTCTCCCCGTGTCTGCGTGGGTTTCACCCCCCACAACCCAAAAATGTGCAGAGTAGGTGGATTGGCCACACTAAATTACCCCTTAATTGGAAAAAATAATTGGCTACTCTAAATTAAAAAAAAAATACAGCGGGCTGGATTTTCTGGTCGCTGACGCCGACATCGCGTTTGGCGAACGGCGGAGTATCCAAATTCGTGACAAATCGGGGGCGGTGACGCTTTTACGTTGCTCCACCCCCTCCGAAGCGGTGTACTCGCAGTATACACCGCGCGCTGTATCGACAGCCACAGGCCACTGCCCGAGGCCACCCCCCCTCCGGTGCTCCGCCCCCCCCATCGGCCGAGTCCCGGCTGCGGACTCAGTCCAGCGCCGCCACAGTTGGGGGAGGGCCGATCCGCGGGCGGGGGAACATTATTCGGGGCTGGGGGCACTGTGGGATGGAATGGGGCGCACCAGCCGGCCGAAAGGGGGGGGCTATTTCGCGGGCCGAGCCCACGAGCGGCCTCTGCCATGAAGCACGGCCGCTGCTGGCTGCCACCGTGCGCGGCCAGGGAGGCGACAATTCTCCTGGGCGTATCGGCAGCTAGAGCCAGATGCTCCACGCTGCCGTCCGGCTCGCCCCCAGGAACACAGGCAATCGGTGGCCGTAAAATGCCACCGTTCCCACTCCAGTGTTGGGACATAGCCCCAGAATCGGAGAATCCAGCCCCGCTTCCCTGTGCTCCATCCACCTGCCATTGCTCCGTATTAGGTTCACCAACTTTGATTGAATGTATTCCTGGAGGTTTTGTCACATGTGGGGCAGCACGGTAGCATTGTGGATAGCACAATCGCTTCACAGCTCCAGGGTCCCAGGTTCGATTCCGGCTTTGGTCACTGTCTGTGCGGAGTCTGCACATCCTCCCCGTGTGTGCGTGGGTTTCCTCCGGGTGCTCCGATTTCCTCCCACAGTCCAAAGATGTGCAGGTTAGGTGGATTGGCCATGCTAAATTGCCCTTAGTGTCCAAAATTGCCCTTAGTGTTGGGTGGGGTTACTGGGTTATGGGGATAGGGTGGAGGTGTTAACCTTGGGTAGGGTGCTCTTTCCAAGAGCCGGTGCAGACTCGATGGGCTGAATGGCCTCCTTCTGCACTGTAAATTCTATGATTCCTATGACTTAACCCCATGCTCCATCCATTATTCGAGCAACACAAACATCCCATTATGGCACATAGCATTCCCACACCAACTGGAAAACCAAACGGATCATTACCCAATTGGATGATGCTTGACTGTTGGCGAGACAGCCTCTTCCCCCATTTGCAACATTTGTGTACCTGGTAAAGAGGAAAGTTCAGGGTTCGATTTGAGGGAAATGAAACAGACTCCCTTGTCAGGCACATTTAGTCGGGTGTTTCCCGGTGTTCAAAGCCCAACAATGACCCCGCTATTAAACAAGACTCTGCTTCAACTCGAGGCCATGGTGGGGAACGCCCCGACTGAGGCTGCACTTAGTCCCATTTCCTGCACTAATCAGCTCCCCTCGCCAGCGCAGGAAGAGATGGCACCCCAATCTCCAGACCCCACCCCGTTGGGAGACCCCCAAACACCCCAATTAGGGGGTCCTCAAGCTCCCCACACCTCCCCTGATAAGGGCAGGATACTCCCAGGCCCAATCCCCAGCACTATGCTACCCAGGCACTGTTAGCTTGGCAGTACCCCTGCCAGTTCTACCTGGGCACCCTGAGAGTGCCAGGGTGCCAGGCTAGCTGTGCCATAGTGTGCAGGTGGCATCAGGGCTGCCAGGGTACCTGCCCAGAGCCCCACCGCCCAGGGGCCCCAGATTGCCTGGGCGACACCACCAAGTGCTGGTACGGCTGGCCCACATTTGTGGAAACCAGTGCTATACAGCGCACAGTCGGGGTCTCTGAGGCCAGGCTGTTAGATCCCGCACCTTGGGTAACTCCGGCGTGAGCATATTCAAGTGAGTATAACTATTAGATCTTGTGAGGTGTGACAAGATTTACCGTCTTTGTCACACCCGATGGATCGAGCCCTCTAAGAAAATGACAAAATAAGTATCGATATTTTAATGCCCGGATGGTTTGTCTCCAGGATTACACGCAGCAATGTCCTGGAGATTGATCTTTAATTCCTGGCGATTCCAAGCCAATCCTGCAGGATTAGCAATTCGATTCCATATCCAGCAATATCGCGAAATTCTGCAGGTGCTGGAAATCTGAAATAAAAACAGAAAATGCTGGAAAATCTCAGCAGGTCTGGCAGCGTCTGTGGAGAGAGAGAGTTAATGAGCGCGATTCTCCGGAAACATTTCTAAATGTGCTAGCGAGCGGGAATTGAGGCGAGCTTCCCAGTGCTCAGCCCAGCGAGGCCGGCAACGCTATTCAACGTGAATTGGTCCACTTAACGAGGCCTCACGGGCTTCTCGCCGCATATTCAGGCTCGCCAGCTGATTCGGCGACACCGCGCTCACCAGCCCCCCGCTAACAAGGTCGAGCAGCCCTTGAACTGCACTTGCTCAGCCAACCCCAGCCAGCTCGAAACAATGGCGTCGAGGAGACCGATTGCAAGATTCGGGGACGCTGACCGAGGGAGGCTCCTAGATGCAGTGGAGGCCAGTAGGAATGTCCTGGTCCAACCATTTCTTGTCAAACCCCCCCCCCCCACACCACTGTGAACCATGCATGTGGCTAACAATGCCCATTCTGTGTCTCCTCAGGAAAAAGCTCTCCCATAATCGCCGGGAGAGGGCCCAGACTGACGGAGGGGTGCCCATACCCTCTGGGACTCCTTCAATTGGCTATGGGTCGCCAAACTTAAAAATCGGCACCTCCTTCGAGGAGCGGGCCCTGAAGGATGACTGGAGTGGCTGAGGGCAGATTGGTCAACCACGCGGAGGCTGGCGGACGACACATCGGTGAGGAGCCACCAGCTCCACCCGTGGGACATGTCAAACTTGAGTTGTTATTGCTTTACTGACTGACCCATCCCTCCCACTGACCACATGACCATTCTCCCACAGGTCCTCCAGCCGAAGGTGCCTGCCCATCCCGGGCGGCCCCCTCTCCAGCCTCCCAGGAGAACACCTCGGAGGAGAGCTCTGAGGATGCAACCTCTGTAATCGTGGCACAGCTGTCATCCCCACCCTCCACCAGCGCAGATACACACCCCTCAGTGGGACATGTCAGTGGACAGGCTTCCGGGGCACAATCTGGTGAGCACCACACTGCTGCTGATGTACGTCAGGTGGAGGCAGGAACCCGCAGGCGAGACAGCAGTCGGAGGTTTGCTGGATCCCAGGACCCAGCCGGGTCCCAGCCTGATGCTGAGCCTGTGGACAGAGGTACCCATAACTGACGGAGATGGTACATCCAACCTGGGCATTCACAGGGCGATGTCAGCGTCACTCCAGCATATCCATGGCCGATTGGAGGAGTCCCAGAGGCTACGTGCGCAGGAGAAGTCGCCGGCAATGCATGGCACTGAGGCCAACACTGCTAGGGTGGCGACCACAGTGGAAATCCTGATGCACAACATCGGCAGCATGAGTGAAGGTGTCCAAGGCGTCGCGCAGTCGATGACGGCCATGGCTGAGGGTCTCGGCAGAAAGTCCGACGAGCTGGGGGATGTGACCCAGACTGACCTTGATGAGGTTCTGTGGGACATATCTCACTCTCAGATGGGAATGGCCGAGGCGCTGTGGAGCTTGTCCCAGTCGCTGAGGAGCATCGCCAAGGGCGCTGACACGATGGTGCAGACCATGGGGAACCACCTGGGCTGGCAGAGCCAGATGATGCAGGGGCAGCCGGTGGGGAATTTTAAAGCCAATGAACACCCTTGTGCACAACCAGTATGACGCCTCTGACACTTTCTTCCACAATGCGGGCCGACCTCTGAACCCTTCGCCCATCTCTCCAGACATCCCCCGCTCCCTGTGGCACTCACCCACCCTCCGGCCATGGACATGTCCCCGGAATTGTGTCCTATCCCCTGGGTGTTCAGATGTTGCGTGTGTGGTGTTGCCCCCCACAGTGTTCAGACACAGTGTCCAGGGCATCGTGGTCTGATTGGCATGCTGGGCAATGACTCCCATATACTACATAGTACCGCCCACCCACGGGAATCCACTTGGATTGTGTGAAGTGCTCACTTAACCACGATTGACAATTACCTATTAGCAATAGGGTTCAGCCGCACGACCAGAGGCCTCGGTTGTCTGTGGGGGTTATAGGTGGTCGGTGGGACAGACGGGCAGAGACAAGGGTTGCCCCAGGAATAGATACACAAGATCCATGGGTTGGCATGGTGGAGGCACATGCGGTTGCCCCCCCCCCCGCATCTCCCCCCACCCTTCCATTGCGGCCCACCCTTGCGGGGGGTCCCCCACCCCCAGCCGAGGGTCCCCCACCTCACACCGGACACTGGGGTGTCAATCCCAGTGCCCCCGGGCTTTTTGCCCGTCAGCAAAGATGGCTACTCACCTCCTCGGCTCCCCACAGAAACCCTTCCACTTGGTTCACGTTTTTCAAAAGGAATACTAATCAGCGGCAGTGTGAGCACTTACTGGGGAGGCCATTGAGTGAGAGGAGGCTGTTGGATATGTGCTGGCTCTTGTTAATTGTATGGAAATAGGGCGTAAGTGATGATAATTGGCTTCTCGCCAGTATCCTGATTTCCCCAACGGAAGCCGGCCGGGTGCATTGCAAACTGTTTGATGCCTGGCGCGGTGCTCGTTTTCGGTCCCTTCCTCTATTCACCGGCCTCGTTTCCCTCGAGCGAGAGCGCAACGGAGAATCCCAGACCAATCTTTCAAGTGCATATGACTCGGCTTCATGAAGAGGTGTTTCGTAGATTCACTCTTGAATGGCCTGGGCCTGATTTTAAGGTTATGACCCTTGTCATAGATTCCCCCCTCATCAGTGGAAAACATCTCTCTATCTTACCCTATCAATTCCTTTCAAATTCCTCAGAGCCCACAGTCAATTCAGCTGCTAACCTTCTACATTCCAGGGAATTCAAACTCAGTCTATCTAATCTCGCCTCTAAATCTAGGCCTTGGAGCCCTGACAACACTGTGGTGAATCTGCACTGTACTCTGTCCAAAACCAATAGATCGTCACTACGGTGCAGTTCCCAGAATGGTGCGCAGTGCTCCAGATGTAGTCTAACTCGGGATTTGTACAACTGGAATACATTTCTCTTGAGGTTGAGGGAAAGGGAGAGACCGTTGTTGTGGTAGTTAAGTAGGCAGTGTTGCTCCAGCTTTCCAATTTTCCCTCTACATTTTCCTGGGATGCAGCTGTTAATAGAACTGAGGGAAAACTATTAAAGTCAGTGTGATATTTCCTCTTCCCCTGAGGCCATTGCTCAAAGGATTATGGTACGATAAATGTTAATAGATTATTTCCACTGGTCAGTGAGATGGTAAGGGGAAAATTAATAAAATCACAAATTGGAACATTTTCTTGAAATGAAATAAAAATCGCTTATTGTCACAAGTCGGCTTCAAATGAAGTTACTGTGAAAAGCCCCTCGTCGCCACATTCCGGCGCCTGTTCGGGGAGGCTGGTACGGGAATTGAACCCGTGCTGCTGGCCGGCCTTGGTCTGCTTTAAAAGCCAGCTATTTAGCCCACTGTGCTAAACCAGCCCCTTTTCTTTAGATAGTGTGTGACTAAAATAAGGAATTTTCTGTCAACAAAGTGTAAGTTATTTTAAAATGCTTTCGTTATTTGCTCTGGCCCGGTTAATAGCTCTCTCATTTCCATGTCACAGGTTCTGGTTTCACGTTCCACTCCAAGCCTTCAGGATAGATATCAAGCGGCACATTGGCACAGTGGTTAACAGTGCTGCCACACAGTGCCAGGGACCCGGGTTCGATTCCAGCCTTGGATCATGGTCTGTGTGCAGTTTGCACATTCTCCCCGTGTCTGTTTGGGTTTCCTCCCACAGTCCACAGATGTGCAGGTTAGTTGGGATTATGGGGTGAGGGAGTGGACCTGGATGGGGCGCTCTTTTGGAGGGTTGGTGCAGACTCAATGGGCCAAATAGCCTCCTCCGCACTGTAGGAATTCTATGGTCCTATGTTTAAGCTAGTGCAGTGCTGAGGGAGTGCGGCATTGTTGGAGGTGTAAGAGCCCTTCCTGACGATTCCCTTATTTCCCCTTTCTTTCTTTTAAAATTTTTTTTAGAGTACCCAATTATTTTATTTTCCCAATTAAGGGGCAATTTAGTGTGGCCAATCCACCTAATCTGCACATCTTTTGGGTTGTGGGGGTGAAACTCACGCAGACATGGAGAGAATGTGCAAACTCCACACGGACAGTGATCCAGAGCCTGGATCGAACCCGGGTCCTCAGCGCCGCAGTCCCAGTGCTAACTACTGCGCCACCATGCTGCCCCTCCCTTTCTTTATTTTTGCCGTTATCATTGTTGATCCACGGATGCTTAATAGACATGTGTCTTTAAGTCAAGCAACAGAGCAACACAATATGTGGTACTGCTAACTTTGGGCAGCAGAACCCAGATATTGTGGCACCCGAGAGATGGGGTGGCACTCTGTTTGATTGGTTGACTGGCAGCCAATCATTTGGCCAAAAGCTCATATTCTGCCCAGTAACAGGTGGTGATTGCAACCTGCCTGAGTGGAATGATTCTCAGAGATCCAAGGAAAGCAGAGTTGAGAACTGGACACACAGGGACAAGGACCTGCACCCTTTCTTGTCTCACTCTCTCTCTCAAGAAAGTCTGTGAGTTGATGTATTTATGGACCTACAGAGAACATGAATGAGTGAATCCACAGCAAAACCATTACAGGCGACAAACAGAGACCTGGATCCAAAAGCTTACTTTGAAGAAGACAACCAATTGAACCAAAGACTCTTTTTCCTTTTACGTATTATTTTCACCCCTCTCCTCTCCTCTGTGTTTGTCTGTCTTGTGTGTGTAGAGGATGGGGAGGAAATTTAAAGTGGGAGTTTAGGAATTAGATGAGAGTTAACCAGTTGTATTTGCTGTATACTTCATTATGGTTCTCGCTATAAAGAAAAAACAATTGTGTTTAAACTTCCAAACCTGGTGACTGTAATTATTGGGCAGTCAAGGGCCAAAGACTTTCGGGATTTTTCTAAGAATTATTGGTTAATTCATTTGTGATGCGACTTCGGGTCAGGGTGGGAGCTGGAATTGGCCACACCCTAGCCCAGGGTGCCATAACAGAGGTGCTGCCGTTTACGTGAGACATTAAACCAAAGCCCCAAAAATTCCATAAGACCACAAAATGTCGGAGCAGAAGCAGCCATTCGGCCCATCCGGCCTGCTCCGCCATTCAATGAGATCAAGCCTGATCTGATATGCTGATCCTCAACCGCATGGCACTATCCTTGAAGGTGAGCTATCGCCGGTGTCCAATATTTATCCCTCAATCAACATCACAAAAGAACAGATTACCTGGTCTATCACATCGCTGTTTGTGGGATCTTGCTGTGTATAAACTGGCTGCCGCACATCTAGACCAGAAAAGAACCTCATTGGTTGCTCGCAGATGTCCGGTGGTTGTGAAGGACGCAAATCTTTTTGACCTCTAAAGAGTATTAGAGGATGTTGGGGAGTAAAGAGGAGCGGGAGATTTGGACTGCAGGATTTTAAATAATTATGGAATGTGACAGAGAATGGCCATTAGACTGGGCGGGATACTGAAGGGATTTGTCAGGGAGTTTGTTCGCTTTTTGGCTGACGTGACAGACGGCAAGCCGGGCTGGGTTGTGATGTGTGAGAGTGAATCCAGAGCCCCCATTTTACATCTCTCCCGATGAGAGCTCTCACCGAGCCGGAACAGCTTGGGTTCAAGGTTCAAGAGCCTTGAGCACCAACCCCAGCACAAACCTCGGGCAGTACAAGGGGAGTGCCGCACCCTCAGAGGTGCTGTGTTAAACCAATGCACTGCCTATCTGAAGAGAGGGCAGGACTCCCTTTTGGTATCCTGGGCAACAGTAGCCCCTCAACTAACTTCAATAAGGCTTCCGGCTGGAGTGAATATCGCCTTGTATGAAAAACTAGACACTATCTATCTGACATGAATTGAGGCAGCTTCGCTGCTCACTAGAGTTGTAATTGCTCACTGGGTCATCTGTGGGTCTCAGTTGAATTTTAAAGTGGAGTGGTGGTGAGGGGTGTTGCCGAAGATGATTAAATCAAGGCTACCCCCCCTCCCCCCCTAATCCAGAGAACTGTAGAGAGAGGCAATGCCTCCAGGTTAATGAGGTGTTAAATCCAAGGTAAAAATAGTTTGGATTCTCAACCCCCTGAGCAAGTTTCAATTATTTAAGGAGGGGTCACAGAGGAATTCTGACCCCAAAGATTAGCCTGGGTTTTTAAGTCTGTTTTTATTTTGCTCCTCGCCAAGGGAATCGTGAGCTTCACGTGAGGAGTGTGTTTACTGTGATGTCCAATCTCCTGTGTGTGTGGGTCAGGCCGCGGGGACTAAAGAGTCTTTTCCTGTCCATTATTGTTCCATGTGTCTCATTGCTGTGCGTGGGATCTTGCTGTGCGTAAATTGCCCGTCTTCTCCCACTTCGTATCATAACGGCGACCACCCCTTCATCAGCTGTAAAAGGTTCTCCCTGCGTTGATGGAAATGCTTTGTGAAACCTTTTCCCTCATGTGACCACACTTCCACGAGAGCCAGCTGGAGAGAGAGAGAGAGAGAAAGCAGATGAAAGGAAGACAAGATCTCCCACAAGTAGAAACCCGGCCCTGAGCGAGTAATTACTGGGACAGTGGTTCAGGCAAGCAGGCTGTGAGCATGAGGTCAGACTCTGCCGTGCCAGCTGTCCTAGGCTCCTGCTCTTATACCAGCCCAAAGTCAGATCTGTGGCTAACCATGGCAACCGTTCAATGAGACTTCAGAAGCATTGAGGAATGTCAAAGATTCCTCAGAACATTGAACGCCGAGCCACCCAAGGCCTTAGGAATGTGGCTGTTTTTCAGAAGTCGCTTTTGTGTGGTTCTTGCTGGCTATGCAGGTGTATTAAACAAACACATGCAAAGTTCCCAGCAGGAGATGGGCGAGAATCCAAAATACTTTTACCTTTTGACTTGATTTAACACCTCATTAACCTGGAGATGATGCACTGCCCCTGTCTACAGCGCTCTAGGCTGGGTGATATTTGTGATTAAATTATCACCACAGAGGTCCTCCACCCTCACCCCATTTTAAAAATTCAATGAAGGCCGACAGATGCCCTCTTGTCAGCATCTACTGAGCAGCGAAGGTCACCGGACCCCAATTTCTGACTGGCTGTTTCGACAATCAGCCTCAGAAGCACTGAATCAGTGAAGACCACTGGGTCACCCCTGCTTCCAGCCCCTATATTGTGCCTATGTGGACAGTGAGTGAACTCCTGATCAGTCGCCACTATAAAATTTCTGCTGGCCTGTTAGCCCACTACCAATGTAAATAAGGAGCAATTTAGAGCGACCAATTCACCTACCCTGTGCATCTTTGTGGGGTGAAACCCACCCAAACACAGAGAAAATGTGCAAACTCCACATGGACAGTGACCCAGAGCCGGGATTGAAGCTGGGACCTTGGCACCATGAGGCAGCGATGCTAACCACTGCGCCACCGTGCTGCCCTTAAAGAAACTATTTTAATGCCTCTCACTGTTTGGGTTGTGGAAGATCATGAAACCCTCCTGCCATATTGGACCTTCCCCCAGAGCCCATATTGACCATCCCCCAATGAGCCCATATTGGACCAACCCCCAATCAGCCCATATTAGAACATAGAACAGTACAGCACAGAACAGGCCCTTCGGCCCTCGATGTTGTGCCGAGCAATGATCACCCTACTCAAACCCACGTATCCACCCTATACCCGTAACCCAACAATCCCCCAATCAGCCCATATTAGTATAGAGATGGTTTTTTTTTTTTTTTTTTCTTTTTTTTTTATAAATTTAGAGTACCCAATTAATTTCTTTTTCCAATTAAGGGGCAATTTAGCGTCGCCAATCCACCTAACCTGCACATTTTTGTGGGTTGTGGGGGCGAAACCCACGCAGACACGGGGAGAATGTGCAAACTCCACACAGACAGTGACCCAGAGCCGGGATCGAACCTGGGACCTCAGCGCCGTGAGGCAGCAGGGCTAACCCACTGTGCCACCGTGTTGCCCAGTATAGAGATGGTTAGGGTCATGGAAAGTATTATTCATGTCAGAGACTGTCAGATGATTCAGCCTGTGGGTACTTCCTCTAGTCTCCAAAGCCAGGGTGTAAAGATGTGAAAACAACATCAGCTGATCTACTGTACTGAGAACGTGTTAAGTCCTTAACATCACAGAATGTACTTTGAGAGCAGATATTTGGTTTAAAATCTCAGTTTGTCTTGGCTAGCAATGTACGTCAACAGCACAAACAACTTAAAAAGCTCCCATATAGAAATACCGGTGTGCTGTCCCTATCTTAACAAACCAAGAGCCCTTTACATTGTCTCCCAATCCCACACTGCCTCAGTTTTAAAATTCCCCGACTTGTGTTCATATTCCTCCACACACGTGTCTCTCCCTCTCTCTGTAGCCACCTCCACTCTAAACTCTCAGAGATATCTGCACTCTTCAAATTCTCATTTCTTCTGATTTTATCATTCCATCGCAGGCAGCCGTTTCTTCAGCTGTGCAGGCCCCAAACCCAGGAATTCCCTTCCTTCTCCCCACTTGTCTAACATGACCCGCTAACAATCAGGAGTGCAAAATCATCCACTCTTGTTGACCTACACTGGCTCCCCATCTGCCAATGGAACAAATTTCAAATTCACATCCTGACATAGAAATCCTTTGACAACCTCACCCGACCCTGATCAGCCTCACTTCACATTCTCCACTATTCTTGACTTCCAATTAAGAGTTGGTCGTATTCCTGAATTTCACATGAACTCTGGCCTCAGCCCACCCTCATTCTGACCCATCCCGTTGATCCATACTTCAGCCGCACCATCTTCACACAGCCAATCGGAAAGAGGCCAGGCGTTCCGTTGCCTCCATGAGGTGGCAACCTCCATCTCCAATCCCCGGATCACTCGTTGATGAAAACGTTCAGAAGAAAATGCGGGAAAAAATGATTTTTATTCATGCGCTCATGATTTCACTCTCCAAGTGTTGCTCGCAAAGGCTTCTGGAAATTCGTGTTTACGTCCAGGACAATCCTGGGGGAGTTGACAACTCCTTCCGCTGTGCACTTTCTTTATCTCTGTCACGATGCTCAGTTGTCTTGGCCTAGTCTGTCATTTCCCCCTCCCCAACGTCTTCTCACTTTTAAAATCCTTCTCCGAACATAATAACAGGAGGAATCTGAGCAGAGTAGGCCATTTGGGCCCTCAAGCCTGCCCAATCATTCATTAAGACCTGGATGATCTACTACCTTCATTCCACCTTTCTGCACTATCCCTCAGTGTCCAGGATAAACAACCTCTGATTCAATAAATCCAATTACATAAGTGTCTCCGCTCTTTGAGGTAGAGAAATCCAAAGATTCACAGCCCTCTGAAAGAAGAATTTTTTTCCTCATCTCAGTTCTAAATAACTGACCCCGTGCGTGGAGAGATTTCTTCTGGTTGATTTCTTTCTTCACTGTGAAGAACAAAGAACAAACAACAAAGTACAGCACAGGAACAGGTCCTTCGGCCCTCCAAGCCTGTGCCGACCATGCTACTCGTCCAAACTAAAATCTTCTACACTTCCGGGGTCCGTATCCCTCTATTCCCATCCTATTCATGTATTTGTCAAGATGCCCTTTAAACGTCACTATCGTCTCTGCTTCCACCACCTCCTCCGGCAGCGAGTTCCAGGCAACGACTACCCTCTGTGTAAAGAACTGGCCTCGTACATCTACTCTAAACCTTGCCCCTCGCACCTTAAACCTATGCCCCCTAGTAATTGGCCCCTCTACCCTGGGAAAAAGTCTCTGACTGTTGACTCTGTCTATGCCCCTCATTATTTTGTAGACCTCTATCAGGTTGCCCCTCAATCTCTTCGTTCCAGTGAGACCAAACCAAGTTTATTCAACCTCTCCTCATAGCTAATGCCCTCCATACCAGGCAACATCCTGGTAAATCTTTTCTGCACCCTTTCTAAAGCCTCCATATCCTTCTGGTAGTGAAGCGACCAGAATTGAACACTTTACTCCAAGTGTGGCCTAACTAAGGTTCTGTACAGCTACAACATGATTTGCCAATTTTTATACTCAATACCCCTGTCCTTCAGTGGGCCAAGCCTTTCCCTGGCTACCCTCTTGCTTTTTATGTAAAAAGCCTTGGGATTTTCCTTAACCCCATTAGCCAATGACTTTTCATGACCGCTTTTAGCCCTCCTGACTCCTTGCTTAAGTTCCTTCCTGCTTTCCTTATATTCCACACAGGCTTCGTCTGTTCCCTGCCTTCTAGCCCTGACAAATGCCTCCTTTTTTTTTTTGACGAGGCCTACAATATCTCTTGGTATTCTCCCACCCATCGTGGTTGCGGAGATTCGCGGCCAAAGTCTCCCATCACAACAACCCTGTTGCTTTTACTCCTTTCCAAAATCTGTCTACCTATCTGCTCCTCTATCTCCCCACTGGGCTATTGCCCCACATGAACGGCACTGAATGAACCTCAGTCACCCCTGCTGTTGTTGCAAGTTGTCGTGGGGTAGAGAAGCCAATATTCGAGCGCTTTCCACTGTGACAAAGGAAATCAGTTTGTTCAGTCAAAACCAATATCCTGCAGTGATGCAGTGCCTTTACCGATGATGAAAAATGTCACAAGACATTTCACAGAGGCGCAAGGAGAAAAACAGTACACCAAGACAAATATTTGGAAGCAGTGACCAATGAAATGGAGTTTAGTGCGGGTCTCCGAGTAGAAAGGAAAAGTAAGACGGAATCCATAGAATTTATGGAACTGCTTCACCTGGTCCACGTTGATGTTTGTGCTCGATGTGTGCCAGTGAGTTGAAGAGGAAATTCCAGAGTTTTGTGCCCGAAGCCTGAATGTACGGCCATTAATGCCTCAGGTCATGGAGCAACGTAGCCAACACAAGCCAAGATCAATCCATTCAGGATGTTGAGAGTAAGGCAGCGAATGATTGAGACACAAAAATGGATGGTGTATTGGAAGGCGAAGGAACAAATGGTGCCAATAAGCAGGTGACAGAAAGAGTGATTACAAGTGTCCTTTTGATAAAAAATAAACAGCTCAGTGAATCGTGAGTGAGACAGTTATATCCGTTAAAAGAAGCTGGATTACAAGAAAGCCAAAATCAAGTTGTTTGAACTTTATGCTTTGATCTCTAAGCACAAGTTTTGAATCCAATCCAACAACAGCAACTGTTGTGAGCCATGGCTCAGGTTATCACTGTTGCTTCTGATTAAGAGGTTGTTGGTTTCGGGTGTCTGGGACTGAGCACAGAAATCGATGCTACTGCTCCAGTGTAGCACTGAGGGAGTGCCGCACTGTTGGAAGTGCCATCTTTTGGATGAGATATTAAAGCCGGGCCCTGTTTGCTCCCTCAGGTGGACTCAGAAGATTACAGGCATGATGTTGAATAAAGTTATTTCTGATATCCTGACCAATTATTTATCCCTCAATCAGCACTGGAAAAATTATTATCTGGTCACTATCAAGTTGCTGTTTGAAGGAGCTTGCTGTGTGCAAATTGACTGCCGCATTTCACAGGCCTCATTGGCCGTAATGCGTTTTGGGGCATCCTGCAGTCAGGAAAACTCTTCCTTTGTATCCTTCGAGCATCTTTTTTAAAATATAAATTTAGAGAACCCAATTCTTTTCTCTAATTAAGGGGCAATTTAGCGTGGCCAATTAACCTACCCTGCCCATTTATGGGCTGTGGGGGTGAAACCCACGCAGACACGGGGAGAACGTGCAAACGCCACACAGACATAGACTCAGGGCCGGGATCTAACCCGGGTCCTCGGCGCCGTGAGGCAGCAGTGCTAACCACTGCGCCACCCTGCCATCCTATCCATCGACATTTTTAACAGGGAGGGAAAAACATCCCAAGGCCGACAAAATGGCTGACGAGCCAAACAAAGAGATGAGTATGCACCTCGCTCCTTGGCACTCGCTGTCAGTGACAAAGAAGGCAAGACCAGGATATTGTTCTCAAAGGATTAAGGTCAACTCTTACACGTGATATTTGAGTAGTTGGGTAGAGCTGGGTAGTCCCGGCAGTTGATGTCTCCATGGACACCAGGAACGCTGTTTATATTGACTGAGTCATCTATTCCAACAAAGGGGTATCGCATTAGCTACTACCTCACACTCACCTGGGAAAAACACCTCTAAATAAAGATCGAAATCTGATCCCAAACTGATGGGCAGTCCAGTGCATGGCAATTACCATAATGTTGTCAACGTGTTGCTTCGAAAACAGCACATCACTCAGGAAGCTTTGTGGAATTTAAGGCATCCTCTCCATTGTATTGCAGGCAAATAGCCCACTTGAATGGGAAAGGATTGCACGCAGCCCATAAATAGAGATTATATGTGGGGCCCCGTAGACAGGGTTGAGCACAGTTGAGTGACTCTGCAAACCTTCCCTCCAGCTCTCCAGCCCCTAGCAGCCTCATTAGGATTTCTCATTACAATCATGTAGCTGAGGTCATTCTAACTGACACAGCTGTCAATAGACGCTCCCACCGTCTGGGAATGTGACAGGGTAATTAAAGACTTAAACAGTTCTTTATAGGAACATGTGAAAAAAACAAATACAAAAGGATTTTGGGTAAAGTTGAAATATAATTTCCTGAATCGTTTGTTCTACATTCTGAATTATATTTACGTCGGAGATGCGAGACATATAATCAGCTCAGAAAACTTCCTCTGCTCTTGCTATCTCTTTTGTGCTTCTCTCTCTGCTTCCTCGTTCTCTCCCTCTCTTCTTTCTTTCTCTTCTGTTTCCTCTTTCCGTCTCATTCTGTATTTCTTCTCTTTTTCGCCTCTCTCTCATCCCCTCCTTTCTCTCATATTTCTTTCTCTCTCCTCAGCTGTCTCTCTCCTCAACTGTTTCTCTCCTTTCTCTACCTCCTCTTTCTCTGGACTCCCCTCCCTACTCTAATTCTTGCCTCTGTTTCCTCTCCTACTCTTCCATTTTCTCTCCTCTCTCCCGGCCTACTCGTCCTCTTTTTCCTGGATGCCTGTCAGCATGGATTTCACTCACTCTGAGCCAGCGATTGATGTTTGGTACAAGGGAATCTCTCAAAAGTGGGGAAATAGCTCCCCCGGTGGTGTGTTAGATGAATGCGCCAGGCACTGTTGCCTCACCCAGGGAGATAAGAAGGTTCCATACCTGTATGCTGATTGTTGATGGCACGACATATACGGTGATGGAAGTATAAAATTACATAGAGATCACAGATATTGAAAGACTTTTTCTCTTCATTCGTTCATGGACTGTGGGCGCCGTTGGTTCGGCCAGCCGTTATTGCCCATCCCTAATTGCCCTCGAGAAGATGATAGTGAGCTGCCTTCTTGAAGCGCTGCAGTCCATACAAAGAATAAAAACAAGGAACTTTCTAAATAGTGGGTTTCCTCCGGGTGCTCCGGTTTCCTCCCACAGCAGAAGGTGAGGTTAGGTGGATTGGCCATGATCAATGAGAGCGGTTGCGTGGATAGGGTGGGGGAGTGGACCTAGGCAGGGATGCTCTTTCGCAGGGTCGGCGCAGACTCGATAGGCTGAATGGCCTCCTTCTGCACTGTAGGGATTCTATGAAAGTCTTGGTGATCCAGAGAGACGTGAGAACTGTTACACAGATCGTTAAAATGTCATGAACAGGCACAGGAAGTAATCAGAAAGGCTCATGGAATGGCGGCCTTTATGTCTGGGGGGCTACAATACAGGGGGGAGACGTCGGGCGCAATTCTCCGCCCCCCACGCCGGGTGGGAGAATCGCGGGGGGGGGGCGGACGAGTCCCTCCATGCCGCCCCGGCACCCGCACGCGTTTCTCCCACCCCCCCCCCAAAACGGTGTGACGCGTTTTATGACAGGCCGCTCGGAGAATCGCTGCTCACCATTTGTAACGGGCGAGCGCCGATTCTCCGGCCCGGATGTGCCGAGCGGCCTGCCCAATACGACGGGTTCACGCCGGCGCCAACCACACCTGGTCTCTGCCGGCATGAACAACGCGCGAACGCTGCGTGGGCGGCGTGTGGGGGGGGGGAGGGGGGATCGAGCACTGGGGGGGTGCTCAGTAGGGGCCGGCGTCTCTAAAGGACGCACTCTTTTCCTCCGCCGCCTCGCATGATCAATCCTCCATACCCGCCGGGAGAACGGCAACCGCGCATGCGCAGGTGCCAAGGCATGGCCAGATTGAAAAGTGTTGGTCAGACCTTATGCTTTCTCCTCCCTTGTTTTTCTTAGCAGTCTGGGACACATTCCATTTGCAGGATGATCAGCCATCTGTAATTTTATGGGATCATGACACAATTTTACATTTTGCTCTCTGGGGGGTATTTGTCCTGGATTTCTTGGGCAGTGACTGGGAGACTGCTAGTGAGTCTCCTCTTGCTGCCGCCCATGTATCTTTGTTTCTTGCACATGTAAACTTATGCATGTGCTCCACCATTGGCCCACTTGACCATGAGGAGGCAAGCAGAGGAGGAGGACTGGCTGGGGTGGGGCGATTATGTGAAAAAACAGTAAAGACGCTTTCCATTTAGCACAGAAGAATCAGCTGTCAGCACGTAAAATGTACTAGGGTTCAAAATATAACTTTCATAATAATAATAATGTTAATCATTCTGTCAACTTCAGGTCAGTACCTCATAGCATAGAATTTACAGTGCAGAAGGAGGCCATTCGGCCTATCGAGTCTGCACCGGCTCTTGGAAAGCGCACCCTACCCAGGTGCACACCTCCACCCTATCCCCATAACCCAGTAACCCCACCCAACAATAAGGGCAATTTTGGACACTAAGGGGCAATTTATCATGGCCAGTCCACCTAACCTGCTCATCTTTGGACTATGGGAGGAAACCGGAGCACCCGGAGGAAACCCACGCAGATACGTGGAGAACGTGCAGACTCCACACAGCCAGTGACCCAAGCCGGGAATCGAACCTGCGACCCTGGAGCTGTGAAGCAATTGCGCTAACCACAATGCTACCGTGCTGCCCACAATGCTACCGTGCTACCTGATTCTCGCATGACCTCACTCATCCACTCAGCGGCCTCTTACACTCAACAGCCACCGAGCGTGCCGTTACCCGAGGCTGCGCAGGAGATGCTCACGGGCGTCAGGATCAGACTCAACCTGCCATTGCCCCCCGAGGTACTCAAGGAGTCAGTCGGCTCAGTCGGGACTGGACAGCGAGGCCCAGACGCCAGTCAACCCTATCCCTGAACCACAGGCCTGTGGTGAGTTTACTATTCACCCCTAAACCCCTCGCAAACTCTGACTCTTTATAGCTTTATTGCAGTGTTAATGTAAGCCTACTTGTGACAATAAAGGTTATTTATCCTATTTCATTATGTTTATCCTATTCAATGTTTCACACTCCTCCTTAACTTCAATGTCTGCATCACTGACTTCTTTTATGAAGTATCATTAAAAATATTGCCTACATCTTTGACCTCTACATAAATTTTCTTATTGGTCTCCAATAGACATACATACGTAGAAAAATACATAGGAAGCAGAATAAGGAGGAGGCCATTCGGCCCTTCGAGCCTGCTCCACCATTCATTATGTTCATGGCTGATCATCAAGTTCAATACCCCATAGATTCACCACTCTCTAGGTGAAGAAATTTCTCCTCACCTCAGTCCTAAAAGGTTTACCTCTTATCCACAAACTATGGCCCCTTGTTCTGGACTCCCCCACCATCGGGAACATTCTTTCTGAATCGACCCTCTCTGATCCTGGGCGAAATTCTCCGACCCCCAGCAGGGTCGGAGAATCGCCTGGGGCCGCCGAAAATCCCGCCCCCGCCGTGGCAGAGATTCTCCGCCACCCGGGAAGTGGCGGTGGCGGGAATCTCGCCACTCCGATCGGAGAGGCCCCTGCGGTGATTCTCCGGCCTGGATGGGCCGAAGTCCCGCCGCTGGGAGGCCTCTCCCGCCGCCGAGCTTTGAACCACCTCTGGAACGGCGGGATCAGCGGCGCAAGCGGGCCCCGGGGTCCGGGGGGGGGGGGGGGGCGGGGGGGCGATCGGAACCCCGGGGGTGCCCCCACGGTGGCCTGGCCCGCGATCGGGGCCCCCCGCTCAGACTCCGGGCCAGTGCCCTGGCTGCACTATTTTCCTCCGCGGCCGCCACGGCCTCCGCCATGGCGGAAGCGGAAGAGAACCCCACATCGCGCATGCGCCGGCAGTGACGTCAGCGGCCAGCTGCCGCTGACGTCACTGCCGGCACATGCGCCGACCGGCGAAAGCCTTTCGGCCAGCCCCGCTGCCGGGGGCGCCGGTTTTTTGCGCCAGTCTTCTGGTGCCAACCGCTCCGGCGCGGGGCTAGCCCCCAAAGGTGGGGTGAATTCCCCACCTTTAGGGAGGCCCGACCCCTGAGTGGTTGGCGCCACTCCCCTACTCCGGGACCCTCCGTCACGCCGGCTAGGGGAGAATCCCGCCCCAGGTTAGAATGTTATAAGTTTCTATGAGATTCCCTGTCACTCTTCCAATCCAATGAATATAATCCAAACCGACTTAGTTCCTCCTCATATGACAGTCCCGCCATTCCAGCCTGGTAAACCTTTGCTGCACTCCCTCCATAGCAAGAACATCCTTCCTTAGATAAGGACACCAAAACTGCACACAATACTCCAGGTGTGGCCTCACCAATGCCCTATACAATTGCAGTAAAACATCCCTATTCCTATATTCAAATCCTTTCACTATAAAGGCCAACATACCATTTGCTTTATTTATTGCCTGCTGTACTTTCAGCGACTGATGCATGAGGACACCAAGGTCTCACTGAGTATCCACCTCTCTCAATTTACACCCATTTCAATAGTAATCTGCTTTCCTATTTTAGCTCCCCGAAGTGGATAGCCTCACATTTATCCACGTTATACTGCATCTGCCATGCATGTGCCCACTCACTCAGCCTGTCCAAATCCTGCTGAAGCATCTCTGCATCCTCCTCACAGCTCACCCTCCCACCCAACTTTGTATCAGCTGCAAATCTGGAGATAATACATTTAATTCCCTCATCCAAATCATTAATATATAATGTGAACACTTTCGGGTTCTAGCTCAGATCCCTGCGGTATCCCACATGTACCCTATTCATTCCTAATTATCCTTTCTCAAAAGAAAATCTTCCTCCCTTCTCCGGAGATTAATCATTTACAATAGAGTCTTTACCTTTTATCCCTTCTTCCCACCCCTTCAAATCTCTGACTTTATAAATTATGACGGTCTTATCATAGAATTTACAATGCAGAAGGAGGCCATTCGGCCCATCGGGTCTGCACTGGCCCTTGGAAAGAGCACCGACTTAAGCCCATGCCTCCACCCCATCCCCATAACCCAGTAACCCAACCTAACCTTTTGGACACTGAGGGGCAATTTTAACATGCCCAATCCACCTAACCTGCACTTCTTTGGAGTGTGGGAGGAAACCGGAGCACCCGGAGGAAACCCACGCAGACACGGGGAGTACGTGCAGAGTCCACACAGACAGTCGTCCGGGGCCGGAATTGAATCCAGGTCCCTGGAGCTGTGAGGCAGCAGTGCTAACCACTGTGCCACGTTGCCGCTCCAGGTCTTGAGGCTTGACATTTCTTCCACATCTAGATCTGTCACGTTTGGAGGAATGGTGCTATTACTCTGTGTTCCTGCTACTTGGTTGTCTCCATTTGATTCACTTTGTGTGCTCCTTCGAGATATGGTTCTCTTCATTTAAAAACCCATCCACTTTTTCCAGGCACTGTGGGCGCGATTCTCCGCACTCACGCCGGTTCGGAGAATAGCGGGACGCGCATATTTTCACGGCGACGCCGGTCCGACGCCCTCCCGCTATTCTCCGAACACCGCACAAACCTCACATCGGCATTCCCGGCAAAGGCCTCGAAAGCCCCCTCAACACGACCAGAATCACAACTTATTGGCCCCCCACTATTCTCCGGCCCGGATGGGCCAAAGTCCCGACGTCATCACGCAATGTTTTCACGCCGGCCTACACACCTGCTTTCAAGTTCGTCAACCAGTCGTGCTGGCTGACGAGAGCTTCGAGGAGGTGAGCGCACCGCTCAGCGCACCGCTCAGCGCACTGCTGGACTCTGGCCACAACGGGGGAGGCATCCCCGTGAACGGGAGGGGGTCCAGAACGGGGGGGAGTGGGGGAGACTGAGGGGGGAGTGGGGGAGACTGAGGGGGGAGTGGTGGAGACTGAGGGGGGAGTGGGCGAGTCTGAGGAGGGAGTGGGGGAGACTGAGGGGGGAGTGGGGGAGACTGAGGGGAGAGTGGGGGAGACGGAGTGGGGAGTGGGGGAGATGGAGGGGGGAGTGGGGGAGACGGAGGGGGGAGTGGGGAGATT